>NC_051848.1:24901086-24939027 GCF_002237135.1 Teleopsis dalmanni
TAAACTTAAAATATCGAAAAATATACAGCGCGCGAATTTTAAATGAGAATTTCCGAAAACTTTTCAGTCTTAATGTAAATGTCATAATTAATTTTAATTCCCAATTTATATATTTTCCGCACCTTAAAGCAATGGTCACAGGATTTATAAGCATCTCCAAATTAAGTTTGATATCAGAGTTGTTTATTAGCACCAATCAGCTAAAAATATATTAAAGGAGGAGTGGGTTTTTTAGCACTTAATTGATTTTGTTTTTTATTCTTACACTAATTATTGTTAAATAAGATATTTTTTGACATGCTAACTAGCACCTACGCAGAATTATTTGATTTTTATTTAATTGGTATTAAATAAACTACCGTTTTCTTTATTCCATTAACTCTGCGTGGAACATAGGGGCTCCACCACTCCTTTGACTACGTTTCTATTGAACGGACCATAAGAATCTCATAAAAATGCTTAACATAAAGTACATAACCCAAAACCGAATTTCCGTTAAAGAAAATATAAATGTGAAAGTATGAAGTATGAAGTATTGTGTTTCTTTGTTTTCTCAAGGATACTACGTATGTTTGGGAAGTTTGGGGAGTTTGGGGAAAAAACGGCATTTCAACGGCTTCAATGTTGGTTGTTCTTGTTACGGCAGCCGTTTTCATAATTCCAAGACGTTCAACATTTTGTCATTTTGATTGCGTACAATGCCAGAAAGGACATGACTGTGCACACAAACCACGGAGTAAGAGTCTTTCAAAAGAGTTTTCGGTTGCTCATCATATTTCTTCGGCACATTCAATTTCGTTGGCGTTTTATATTTCCTTTTCTTCTGAATCATTTCTTTTTTTTTTTTTTTGTGTTTTTGTTTTTTGTTTGTTTTTGATTTTATATATTAATTTTTATGATTTACCATCATAAATCCTAACCGTAGGCATCAACATAAACAAAAAGATTGACAAAATTCAGTACCAAAAACAAAAACACAAAAAAAAACAAAAAAAAAACAAAAACAAACAAAGAAAAAATATATAAATAAAGCAAAATCTGTGTTATCCTGTGGGCGTTCGATGGTCAATTGTCGTTGTTCATAATTTTGTTGTTTATTGTTGTTGTTGTCTTTTCGACGTTGTTGTTATTATTGTCGTGATTATTATTGTTTTTTTAGTCCTCCATGCTTTTGTTGTGATTGCTAATGCTTATGACTTTATTTAAAAATTATGGCAAAATGACGTTTGAACCGTAGAGGATTATTTTGTGAGTATATTAAGCGCTCCATTAAACGTTTAAGGATATTTTAAGGATTTCTTTATTAATGGTCGAATAAATCAAATTAATGCGAGCTTCGTGTGCGTACTTATGTGGGACATACAAAAACATTTTATGTTTAATATGAAGCGAAAGTATAAATTTTTAGCATATTTCGTATAAGCGCATTTAACAAAAAAAAAAAAATGATTTTATATTTATGTATTAAAAGTATTGCAGAACAGAAACAGTTTTTATGATATATATGCATTGAAAAAAAATCAACCTAAATAAGTAAACAAGTCAAAGGTACTTGTTGGCTCCATATTAAAACAATATTAATAACTAAAGTGGAACGATCATCTGTGTCGAACAGGTATTTATCAAGATAGTTGTCTTCTGTAATGGTATTTCCTTAAAAAAACTTATATTATTTCTGAATTTTTTTTTATTCAATTTATGAACTCTTGAAATTGTATTAGAAAGAAAAACTAAAATTCTAAAATGGCAAATTATACTTTAACTTATATGTAGTCTGTTTCCACTGCTTACTTAGTAAGTTAAAGTTACTAAGTAGTAATTTAAAGTTACTAAGTAAGCAGTGGAAACATGCTACATATTAGTTAAAGAATAATATGCTATTTCAGTATTTTATTCTTTAACCAATATGTAGTATGTTTCCACTGCTTACTTAGTAAGTTAAAGTTACTAAGTAGTAAGTTAAAGTTACTAAGTAGTAAGTTAAAGTTACTAAGTAGTAAATTAAAGTTACTAAGTAAGCAGTGGAAACATACTACATATTAGTTAAAGTATAATATGCCATTTCAGAATTTTATTCTTCAACTAACATGTAGTGTGTTTCCACTGCTTACTTAGTAACTTTAACTTACTAAGTAAATTTCATTGACCAAATAAAGAGCCAAGCTTTTGAACTTACTTAAAGAAAAAGTAACAAAATTTAGATCAAAAATTTCAAACGCAACCCGATTTGCCCGATTTGCATTTAAATTCTTTCTAGTGAAAGTCTCACTATTGAGAGGATAAAACTTTTATCCCATACTTTGCACACTTAGATGGAAAATAATGCGTAGATCTGGTTCTATTACGATATGTAAATAGTTACTTGTCTACTGTTATTTCCCCAGAAGGTTGTTGGTATATAAGGAGATTCATTTAAGTCCACAATTCATAGAGAAGAGCAACCTTATCATTAACATGTCGAGCAGCTCTAGTAAGCTGACTGTTAAACCGAATAAAAAGTAATATTTCTTTGAGAATATCAGCACCAATACGGCAGATTCAATGTGACTCCTGGTCACTTTATTTGAGTTGGTTCAACAGTAGTGCCACGAAACACAATGTGAGCACTAGTGCAACCTACTTGATTAGAGAAAATTTTGAGCCAGACAGTATTATCTATTGCAATGAATGTATCAGGATGCTGCACAACTATCGACGTCTGCTCGATTTTCAGCTCATATCGTTTGCATATCAACTTCTTCAATTAAGATTTCATTTTTGGCATCAGATTCTTCAGAATGAAAACCTATCACAATACTTACAGTACCAACAGAAACATTGAAACTTATAGAGAGCTGAAACTTATATGATGGTCAGGTGGTACATGATCATCAAATCGCCAAAAACTAGTTCTCCATTTTACACTGTACTGTGAAGAATAGTAAATGTCAAATTAAATCATGTCTTAATTCCTCAAGTAACTAAGTAAGTATAGTAATGCGATCTCACTTACATAGCCAATAAAAATATTATTCACAGGTTTACTCGTAAGATTTTCAAAAGTGGGATTATCAAATATAATATATTCCTATAAATTTTTTTTCTCGTTGATTCAAATATTTTCATGTGTTTTCCGTTAACTAAATTTGTCAAAATTAATTACTGACTTGAAATTTTTTTATGAACATATTTTACCTTCCCATGATTATTTCTTTATCAAAATAAAGGCCAATGACATATTTTGACAGATATCACCTTTTTTTTTAACAAGCATTTAAGGACAATTTATGTTCAAGTTATTGTTTACGTAAAAACATAACTGATGGCAATTTCCTTGAAAAGGTATATGAAATGACTTGGAAGGATATACAAGATTATTACACCGTAAGAAAATTTTTGTGATAGTTGGAATATAAATAATTTTTGATTGGAAGCTGAAACGTTTTATAAAACTTTTAGAATAAGTATGAAACAATGTAAAATACATTAATTGAAATAATTTAAACATATTCAATAATGAAAGAATCAAGAAAACACCATTGCCATTAAAATGTGTTCCTTTCAGTATGACTGCTGCCCATACCGGTTTCGGTTAGGTTGGTTGGATTAGAGTGATGATCTTACACTTAATTACAAATAATGGACAGTTTAATACTACAAATAAAAATATTGCTTATACACCAGGTAATGAACACCAAAGCGGTTGATGCATAGACAACATCGAAGAGAATAGACACGATTCCCACATTTAAGTAAAACTGAGTAAACCTTATAACTAAATATACTTGAGTATGATTTGAGGGATAAGCTCTGTCCAGTCAGTGAGAGAATGGGTCTCGAACATATTTCAAATGCAAGTGACCAAAGACGAGCACTGATGTATTAAATGAAATGTGGTCTCCTACTTTTCTACAGATCCGTAGCCATAACAAAAGTTTATGTAAATGATTTTGAAGGCTGAGCTCTGACACTCGGTGAAAAAATGAGCTTCAAGGATATTATATACTCTACTGACCAAAGACGCACACTGACACGTAAAATTAAATATAATTCCTTCGATACCGGAGGATATCGCTTAGCACTCGTATTGCTAAGCTGGAACCGTATTCTTTAAAGCAAAGTAATTTCATTTTCTAACAAAAATCTCAACCTACACAAGCTTTTTTAGCTGTCGCTAGGTATTTTTGTATGATAGCCAACTTAGTAGTTGTGAGCGGAACGTCAATATCAGGAAGAGCAAATGAACAAATGAGCTTGTATTCCTGCGCATTCATATGAGTCTATACAGAACTGCCAGTCCGAGCTAAGTAATTGAAGGAAGCCTGACGTACTCATACTGTATAGGATGAACCTAAAGTGATTACTAGATATATTGTAGCGCCTTGGCTATCCGAGAATATTGCAATAATTTTATCTCACAATTACCCCATCCACTTCGACCACTACTGGAATTGTCAGCACTGCAATGGATGTTCTCTAAAGGTACCACTCTAACACGACGGTTTCCGTGATCTCAAAAGTTTATATTTAACATTCTCATTAGTTAACAAATTATACTTAATTAATATAGAAAGGAGTCTAAGTTAGAGTTTTTTCTTTCTGTAAGGATAGAATAGATATTAAATTTATATTTATTCAGGTTCTTTATTTATATTAAATATTTTTTGTTTGTAATTATGGTTCTACATATGAATATATCTTTTTAATATTTTACAAATATTAGTATTACATCCCTAAATAATTTATAATTACATATATTACTTTTTGATAAAAAATGTAGTCACAGTGACTTATATTATGGGAGACAATAGTTTATTAATGATTACAGTGTCACAAATAGCTAATGTTTTAGTCCACCAAATATAAATATGATCAGTCATAGATCAATTATATGAAGATATATTAAGTGAAGCAAAAAACTGCGTAGTCAACTAAATATCATTACATGTTCACTAGCCTCATTTAAATAGTTTTGCTCATTAAAATCGCTAATATTGTTTATTTATCATACAAAGAACTTTTATATAAATGAGCTTATTGTAAATAAATCAACTCATTTAAAGCGGAAAATGCTGAATGCAACCTTGAAAAATAAATTTGCCATAACAGATCATAATTTCAATTATTTCTCATATGTTTTATATGTAAAATGTAAACAAATAATCTATTTCACACGGCCTAATTTTATAACATGTTTCCACTACTTACGAGTACTTAGTGAGTTATTTAAGTAAGTTTAAGATTTTTCGTTTCCGTTGACATAAGTTACTTATTGCATGTGAAAGAGCTCTTATGTGTCGGAAAGTTTTTTGAACGTTCTGAGAGAACTTCTGTTTGTTTAAGAAAATTACAGTCAGTAATATAATACATAAAACATTATATATTTAATTAATATATTTAATTAATATATTAAATCATTTATAGTAGAATTTTGAATTAGTAAAAAATTAAATTTGAATGAAATTTTAGCTTCTTTACTAACGGAGGATATAATTTTTTACAGTGTACTGCTTACGTTAAAATTTGTTTCTTTCGGGTAAATTGTTGCTTAAAAACTAATGGGAGTAATGGGAGAGCCAAAAAAGTGTAGAAGTGAAGGACTATTGTTTTGTCGTGACAACTTTGTTGTAGTCTCAAACATCTAAGAAACTAAAAATGCTGGCTGTCATCATCTCTAAGCACACCTATTTCTGTTGGCATGTTTTTATATGCATTCACTTTCACGTCCACGGCATCAACTCTAACCATTCACCGTTCAAAGCAAGATGAATCCTTGTCAAAATGCGATGCTCTACTTGGAGCATATTTCGCTTTAAAATATGCTTTTGCGGATGCTAAGCCGACATTTTAGACATTTCAACGCCTGAATCGTTTAAAATGAAAAACTTCAAGACCGCCACACAGACACATACACACACACACACTCGGCACATGCACATGCACACATGTAAAAGGCAATACACTCAAAAATATTTAAACATAAAAAATTGTGAAATTGCGCTACATTTATCATGATTAGTGGTGTAAACCTATGCCTTCAGTTTCTAGTTCGTATGGCTGTGGAAAGGGAAAAGCATGTCCATAGGTCTCTTAGTATTTATTTGACACATCACTCACATGACATATTGTCGAAAGTTTTAATCGGCTGTGTGTCATGAACGTTTTGTAATTGTGTCAGTAACGAATGGTGTCCCCTGCACCGAATACGTTATCCAACACACTCTTAAGCGGTACATGTAGACTCCATACGCTCCACACACTCCACATGTATTTCCTTGTACGTTGTATGGTGGAACTTAAGCGCCATTAATTTACTTCTTCCGGTGCGTAAAAATTGTTTTACAACATTTTTTTTGTTACTCTGTTGCACAGAGGATTAGACTTTGTGAAAACTTTTGGAAATTATAAGGTTTTTTAAGTGAATTTTTTACTACCGCACACTAAGACATAGTAAACGCAATTTTAAGTATCGCCTGAGCGTGTTTATGACTTCACGAGTGAGACGTGACTCATGTGATTTATGCGTAATGAAGTTTTAATTTAATTTCGAAACAAAAGCTAACAAAAATAAAATAAATTTATTAGGAAATGAGTTTCGGATTGTTGCATCTAAGTAAACCAATCGTTTAGTCAGGGACAGTTATATATACACATTCAACTCACACGCAAATGTAAATAATAGAATAACGAATGCAATGCATCGCAATTATTCCAAATTTTTTAATTCGAATTTTACCTTAATTACGTGCTATAGTACTGACACTAATTAGACCGTGTGCGAGTTCGAGTAAATTGAGGTAAAGTTAATTAAAATTTCCTAGGAGTTTTTTGCACTGCACTTATTTATTATTTTTAGTTAAAAGTAATACCTAATTTACCTAATTTTTATCTAATTTACCATTTCTGGTAAATAGCAACATTCGCTGACATACCGACACAATTTACTATTTTCCTCAATTTACCATCAATTTACTCAAACTCACATAAGACCTTAGTATCGACTTTTCGATTGTTTTAATACCTTTTTAACTACTATTAGCAAGTAATAGAGCATTAGTTAAACAAACTAGACACTTAAATAAGAAAAACTTTTTAAAAATATGTGTCTGAAGTAGGATCACCTATTAGCAACGACAGATAGACGAAGCAGACAGAAATCCTGACATTTGAGATCTGTTTGCTAGATGATTTGTTATTGTTGACCTTATAAAGAATCCATCGTTCATATGGATATTGTAATACGATATCCTTATTAAAACAGATATGGTCAAATATCGACGCTCGTGAAGTTACTATAACAGACCTTACTATTTATGAGTTACTACAAAACTTTATATTAATAACAAACCGATCAAAAGAGAATGGATTCCGTAAAGAAATATTTTTCAAAAATGCTTCTAATTCGATTTCAATTTATTCGTGAGGTCTTCTACACAAATTATTAGTACTATATATGTGTCTCCACATAAAAAGAACTTCGGTCCATGGCAGGTAGTCCTAAACTCATTAATTAGAACAAAGATTTCTATCTCTTAAGCAGAGAGAGATACTTTCGCTTATAAAAATTTCAACCGGAGAGTCTCTGGTTAGGTTAACTAGACTGCAATTTATCAACCGAACGATTTTTCTCAGTAAACTGAGGATTTTAAGAAATTTTGAAAATTTTTTAATGTTTCAAAATTTTAAAACTAAATAATTACTTCAGATTTTGTGTTTCAATAAACGTACAGCATTAGAAGAAGATGGTTAATTATTTATTATTATTACATTTAGTTATATATAATAAAATCCATTGATTGTTTAATCAAAATCTCCAAAATTTAATTTTGTCGCTCTGTAAATTCTAATTATCAAATAAAGCAAAACAACGATAACGACAAGATTTTAGTTAAACACTAGTCCTGATTAACTAACCAGGACAAAATATTTAATAGATCTCACTAGTCATCGAATAAATGAAACCATTGGTTTAACCATTGTTTAAACTGGAGTGAAAAAAGTATTATTTAATACCTACTTTATAGTTGAGGTAATGTAACTTTATTCTATGTTTCATAGATTTTTTTAATCAGAAAAATCTAAGTAAGCATGAAGTATACTAAACTTTTTGATTGAAGTGTAAAAATTATTTTATTCATTTCATAAAAGATTATTACAGAAAATATTGGTTCTTATCGAGACAGCAGAAATGGCGTCTAATCGTAATAGGCGCGATAGAGTAAGTAGAATATCCTTACAAAAATATTATTAATTCATTGTCTGTCACTATATGACAAATATAATGTATCATATCAGACATATGAATTGTAGTTTTAGTTGAAACATTAACACTCAATTTTTTAGAGTCGTCGTAATCGCCCTGAGGCACGTAGTGCTGTGAATGACAGTCTTGGTTCTGACGGTGAATACGATGATGATGATGATGATATGTGCGATTCGCCTATTGATTGGTTCGCAGAGACAGAATTTGATGAGAGGCTGTTAGATCCTCAATTTTTCGTCAAGTTTATCACAAACACTGATGAAAAACCAAAAGAACATAATAAGAATCATCAATTTCGTCACTCAATTGTTCCGAGAGAGCTGTTAGGCAGTGGTACTAGCAGCAGTACAACGGTGTATAGTACACCCTCCACCGATAACACCGATAGTACCGATAACACTGCATCAAGTAGCGCAGGTAATACTAATACTGCAATCCACATTTCTAGCTATGAATCAGAGAATTCACGGAATTCACTAGAAAATATTGACACCGCATCAAGTAGCGCAGGTAACATTAATACCGTAGTCAACATTTCTACCTCTGAGTCAGAGAGTGCACAGAATTCTTCAGAAAATACTGATGCGAGTGGTTCACAGTGTTCTACTATTTTTTCAAGCCCTCACAACACTACCGATAATACTACTAGCAATATCAATAATATCACCACATCTCACTTTGAAACTTCTCATGGCACCAATAATAGAGACAGTTCAACCAATGACGAAATGATTGCCTTGGATAGTCTCATCAGCACTATGGGCTTGCTCGGGGTCACACCTACTTCAGGAACTATGCTCTCTAACAGTGGTGACATCAATAGTTCGCTAGATGCTTTATCTGGACTGTTTAATGGTTTGAACACATCGGACTCTATGACTTCGAATGATAATAATCAATCAGAATCATCAGATAGTGACATAGAAAACTAATGTTAAAATTCTTATTGTTATATATACAATAACACATATAACATATTTTTTAATATTAAGAGTCAACAACAGAATTTATTTATTCATATTTAGAAGCAAAATCGTTCTTCCTGTTTTGGTAATGACCACTTCGTTTTAAAAATAACTTCTTATTAAGAATAAACTAAATTGTTAAAAAATTATTAAATAATAAACACAATAACAAAAACTTTTCTTATCCTTCAGAATTATTTTGAATACATCTTACGATCAAAACCTCTGTATATTTTTTGTAGGAGACAACAGAAGTTGCCATTTTGATTATTATTTCAATAAAATTAACGTGATTTATCTTGCAAACCGTCTTTGATTCTTCGTCTTTCAGAAAATAAATTATTAATTATGCAAAATTATTAGAAAAGATTGATATATTAGGTATGATATATAATTAAAGAGGTCACACTTCTAATGCTTACAAAATTAATGTTATCATAATTTGCTACGATGATCTATTATATTCATCAGCAACAAGATCCCTCTTACATGACAGACTACATTTACGTTCTGCTTACTTTTTTTTAACGAGGTGTAAACTTACCGAAAACCCGAGCCAGTGTGCTACTTACACCTTTTAAAATCACCCTGATATCTGATGGTTTTCCCTCTCGGGATCACCGAATTGGTATTTTATCAAGAGGTACCCAGAGCACGAAGCTTTTGTTTTTTATCGTCATTTCGTCAATTGACCACATTTTTAGCCGGTGCGTTTTCTTTTTTCATCCTTGCAGTTGTGTCACTGCAGCTGTTCTTATAGAGAGCGCCCTCCCTGTTAGGAGGTGGTAGGTACCGCAGAACCTCCACGTATAGTTTACGTTCCTCTTTTAAGCGGTCATAACGAAAATCCAAACGTTCTGCACTTTCAGTGATGTTATAACAGTTTGAGCAGTTCGCAATAGGTGAAACCGAGTAAGATATTCCAAAAAGCCTACATAGCTGCTCAATATTTAGGTCAAATTTTGCATGCTGTGCTCCATCTGAAACTACGCAGCTCAGCGATGGTTTGCCTTAACCCATATGAATAAAAACAATATTATAATAGTAAAGTCAGGGTATAGTTTACAAACAAGATCTTTCTAACATGATAGCCTGTGTATACGTTCTACATGCTGGTCTCATAAAATGGTTAGCTTAGTGATGGTTTTATCCATATCTATAAAAACAATATTGATGTAACAGTGGCTAATAATTTTGGTAATTGTACCTATTCCAATCTAACTCAAAATTTTCTATTTATGTACTCCAGCAAAGAGAATATAAGTCAATAAGCAACCATATTGCGAGAGAAGTTGTTCAGCTACATTAAATAAATTTAATGCTGCAACATAGCACTTTCGGTTTCACTTACAATTTCCGTTTCCGTTTCCTCTCATATAAATTCACTGAAATTAATTCCTTTTGCTAATGTTTTTGCATTTGCAGCGTCGATGTGTGGATGTCTGGATGTGTGGATGTGTGGATGTTAGAAGTACACATCGCCGCACTCACAATGTTGTCACAAATTGCGTAGAAGTGCACAAAAATTGTGTATGTGTGAGTTTGTGTTGGCAAGAAAATATCAAATATGCACATAAATCTCAATTTTTGTCGTTGCATTTGAAGTGTAACATGACAGTTACAATTATGCCACTTGGAGTGGTGTTGCATACAACATGACATTCAGGACATTCAGCAAAGTCCTGTCTGCTGCCAGTTCCCCGCATGTGGTAAAGAAAATTCTAGTTCATTTTGAATTTCATTTATGAATGAGATTCTCTTCTCTTTTTGTGTCTTCTGCACGAAAATCAAAATCACTTCACATATTTCACTTGATTCATATTTATGAGAAGTGGTTGCCATAATTTTTTCTAATATTTTTCTTCCATTCATGTTCTTGTTGTTGTTGCTTTTTTTTATTATTTATGATTATTGCAAATTTTATTTAAATTACAATTTTAAAATTTTATGACATCTTCAGCTGAGACGAGAAAACGGGATTTGAAAGGAAATGCTTAAGTACTGAATAAAAAAAACATAGGCGTTTAAATGCTCTCTAAATTTTCTGCAGATAAAATGTTCAGCAATTCAGTTTTTAAGGACTTCAATTTTATATTTAATATTAGTTGGTTAAGGTGCGCTGACACGAGTTCGGTTCCTGGTACTTGCAGGACTCTGAGTTTCAAAAAAAATTATTTACGAATAATTAAATACAAGAATTATTTTCAAAACCACTGTTTATGGGTATTTGACAATACTCAAAACAGCTGTATGGTCAACCAAAATTAAAATTAATTAAAAATAATTAAAAATTTTGTTGTTGTAGTTTACTACTGTTCGAAATACTTTTTTATTAATAATTATTGTATTGAAGTTTTAATTTTTGTTTTTTGACAAATACTAAAACAAAAAATGTTGAAGTTTTGGGGTACAGTATTAAGAGTATAAATTCTAACATTTAAGTTACACTTAAGTGTTCAATAAAATAAAAAGATTTGTGCATAAAATGAATACAATTTGCCTTGCTAGCCTAATACAAAAAAAAACTCATTATCTTGGTATTGAAAATCGATTTATGGTTCTTCAAAATATTCTCCTTTATGATTTTAAAGCTCTTAACCACGTTCCAATCATTTTCCACAACCTTTTTTCTATAATATTTAAGCCACCTACAAGCAAGTGTTTTTGATTATATTAACGGTTTTTTTCTGGGGACAAAAATCATCATTCATGCAATTTTTTTTTTTTTTTGTTTAAAAAAAAAGAATTCCTGGGTATTCCACAGAAATTTACGGTGAATGCAATCTATTTTAAAGTTTCGTGAGCCATAATTTAATATTAAAGCAATACCTAATAATAATGCAACATCTCCAATTTGATCAGACGAAAGAGTTTATATATCTGCTGTATAAAACTTCACATTTTAAAAACGAATTAGTTATAAATATAAAGTTAACCCTAAACCATTATTAATTACAATTAAAAGTCTGTACTATTGTGGACCATATTCATCATCAAGAAGAAGAAATGAGAGACTAGATTTCTGCTATCTAACTGCATCATCAAGAATAGTAATTTGTACAAGCACTTCTCCACTGCATCATCAATAGTAGAATCAATATTCTTGCTAACTATTTTTGTTATAAAGGAGAGAAACCTATATTTTTTCTGACTATTTGCATTATCAGCAGTGAAAATCTATACTTTTACTTATACTCTTCCTATCCATTTGCATTGTCAAACTTGGGATTCTATGGTGCTATTATCTAACAACAAGGAAGTCGGAATCGTAACAGAATCGACGGTACTTTACTTTGAACAGTTAGTCCGATGTGTAGCAAGTCATTGAGAGATTGTTCTGATGTTGTCTTGAATGATGCAAAAAGAACAGTACTATTACTCATCCATTAAAACATCAACAAAGAGAATCTTTACTTGTATTAACCATTAGCATTATCAAAATGTTGGTTTTTATATGTAAGTAACTGTGAGAATATATACCGTTAATGCTAATATCACAATCACAATATCACAATAATATCCTTAATACTATTACCACAAATTGGAATGGCTATTAGTTGGCTTAAGAGACAGCAGTTGTATTATTTAGAAAACATATATAGTAAAATAGTGTGCTATAATATATATACCTATATAATGTATATACGATATTGGAAATAAGATTTAAAAAGAAATACTTTCATTTCTAAATAATGCAACTAATGTGTCTTAAGCGTTAACCTTAAGTCTTCATACGACTTTGTGAAAGTAGTATTAAGGACAATTTTGACTTCTTCCATGAGCTGCTCTGGTGAACAATAAAATTTATGAGAGAGAAATGACATGGTCGCCATATCATTTTTTAATAATATTGACAGTTCTGAGTAAAACTTGTAGTTTCAAGATTGATTGCGTTATGGCTTTGTATGTTTCTAATAAGGTCTGTTCATACTTACACCTAGAAAAGTCTGCAAGAGTTTTTAGTAACATATATTATAACGATTACTCAACCGACACCACAAAGTAATAACCAAAAAGCTACTAAATTTAATTAAATTATTTTAATAACTGAGTATTGATAAATTTTTATATTATTTTACATTGTGGTCTAAAATTTCTTAGTAGAAATTGCCAAATAGGTATTTACACATTCTAAAAAAGAATAATTCTGAATCCTTACGAAAATAAATAAACATTTTTCTTCATGGCAAAAATATTCATGATATATGAAATGAGATATAAAATTTAATTTTAATAAAATTACATAAAAGGAATATAATATTTTTTTAGCAATTTGAAATGCTGCTCTGTTTTATCTTTCGTCTGAAATTCCAATGATTTGGAGTATCCCTAAATTATCATTTACATTGTGTAAGTGCATCTAAAGGATATAATTGACTTTTGTGAAATTTGTTTTGTGTGCAGATAAGTAGACTATTATCCGATAAGAAACAAAATCACAGCATGTTCAATATAGAAAATTAGAAAAATTATATAGCAAAAGTAAAGTCTCACACGTCACTCATGTCGTCAGACAGAAATTCTTTCTACTGCAATCAAATGCAAATCACATTTTTGCTGTGTAGCCATTGACTACACAGGATATGAAAACTTGCCTAGGTTGGAATTTACACTGCAAGTCATGGACTTTAGGTTATAAATAATATTTGTAATTTTTGTTGAAGGTACTAATATATTTTCATACTGTAAAAATTGTCTAAACCGTATTATGGGTATTGTTGTTTCAATTCGATAAAAGATTTATTCTAAAACTCATACATGAGCACATATTTTTATAAATAATAAACATTTTGAATAGAACAGATAGTAAATTCCTTTGTTGTTTTATTTTAATTCATATAAATAATGTTTTTAATTTAGAATAGATATGCAATCAATGTAGAAAGTAGCTGGTATTTGTAATTTGAAGAAAGATCTTAATATATTACATACATGTACATATAGCAGAGAATCGCAACGAGTCATAATTGTAACTTTAACTTAGAGTACACTCATAAAAATCAAGTATAAATGCGTATTTCTCATACACTACTTATATGCATTCACATTCACTATAGAAATGACGTACAAGTCTTTTCGTTAACGAGTGCCGATGCTAATGACTCATGAGTCATAGCATATACTCAAGTACTACGAATCAATGAGTGTACTCAATAGAAATGAATGACTGCCGATTCGATCAGTTTTAGTATTCGTAGAAATTTTGTTAGGCTTAATAAGTTCTCAATTTTAAACCAGCATGGTATATACATTCGTTATGTATACATAATGTAAAAAGCATATATAAATACTACCATATTTTCATGGAACTCAATAAATGTGATCAACTAAGCAAGTTACTAACCTAACATGGCCAGTTGTCACTGTTTTCTGTGCCTAAAATGATCACTTTGAGAAAGATTGGTTGTGTCCAAAAAAAAAATTCACAGAAGGAGAATCAGATATAAACAGAATTGCACTCAATGGCACTTACTTTAACCCATTAAATACCACGCAATTTCAGACTTGAAGTTATACTGTGAAATTTCCTTAGTAAATAGTAAAATAAAACGAGTTAATGTAAATGAGAAATGTTTAAGTGAGATTACTCTCACTTTTACCTTTACCTAAAATATAAAAAATATTCTTTGAATATTAAAAAATATTCAAAGCTGTCCATGTGGTCCGAAGTGGGTTAAAGTCAATAAATTTTAATTTTTCAACAATTTTTTTATGTTCTTTCATTAAATGATTCCAAATACTTTGTTCAATGTATGTACATATTTGGTATTCCAATTATAATATCATTACTTTAAAGCTCACCCATTCAACTCAAACTCGACAGAACCCACAATATATAAGTTTATGCTTTTAGTTAATCCTCATGACACAATTTTGATTTAACAGGTACGCCTATTAGACAACGAATTAATTAAGATTAACTATTTTAAGCAACTTCTTTTGTGCACGACATATAATATATATATATATATATATATATATGTATATAGAGTATATAGAGTCTTATCTATATAGGGTCTTAAAGTTGTCCCTATATATGAATAGGGTTCTTACATGAGAACCATGGACCAGTTGGTTGCATAAACTGCTGACAGTTTATGAAGGTGATATGAAAGGTGATATGAAATGAACCTTAATGATAATGGTTTTTTGTAGAAATCTATCATTTAAGCAATTTTCATTATAATTAAATATATATGTAAACCATAACTCTATAATGCCCAAAGTATATAAATAAATGCTATTGTGATAATAATATGATGTACATATTTAAAAATTTACCAACTTTTTCTCTGTTATCAAAGACGTTTTTTACGTTGTTTAGTTTTTCTGAAATCCGAATATTTTCGATAAACTTAGACTGGTGGTAAACTTTTGGTCATTAGTGTATAATATACTGACATTGATTAAAAACCTAATGCAATATTTAAGATTGTATGTTGTACTTTTACTTACTGCTACTGTAAACATTGTTTTGGCATAGCTGTTGCGATTACTACTTGAGAAAATCACTTGTGAATTTTAAACTTAGTTCCATACTCCTCTAGCTTATTCACATATCCATAGGTACACTCGTAAATGCATTCAGAGTTAAGTACGAAATATTGAAATACATACAATCTTACGAGTACAGATTTTAACAATAAAGTTTCATTTTCTTTTTGAGATACACTTTGCATATGTGCATTTTATCCTGTAAAAAATATTTTAAGTCAAATTGTTCCAATCAACAAAATAATTCCCAAAAGTAAGGGTGCCCAGGATGATGGAGTATGCCAGCTGCTATGATAAGTATAATTTTGTTGAAAACATTTTGTCTAGCATTGTGTTGTGTTGTGCTGTGTTGTGCTGTGCTGTGCTGTGCTGTGCTGTGCAGTGTTGTGTGTGTGCACAGCTCTAACTCAAATGTATCTAGAAATTTGGTTGCATTTAGAATACAAAATTAAGCAGTTCCACATTTTTAAGTAACTTCAGAATTTTATACGATACAACTTCGTTAACAAGAAGCAAATGCTTGGCTCATTGTTGCTTGTCATTCCGTTTGGCTGTATCTGCTGTGGTTACCGTTGTTCTGCAGTGAAATTACTGCTGCAATGGTTGGTCTCATTTCTATCTATTGAAATAACTCTTGTTGTTATCTAAGCACCATAAGCCAAATGCTGCTGTTTCTCCAAAACAAAAATCAATTTATTAATTCAAATTTTGAAGTGCACTTGCATTCTTATCTGTTGTTCTTGACTTTACAATGGATTATTTTCAAATATTATTACTCGTTTTGAATTAAATTCTTTACAAAATTCATTAATCCTCAATATACTTCAATTATTTTGTTTTCATTCTAATAATAAAAATGGTTTTTATTTCATTATTTTCTATTAAAATATTCGTATTCAAAAAACTCACAACTAAAATATTTATCTATATAAATATTAGGTATGTTAAGAGTAATAAAAGCGTATTTTTTTGGAAAGTTATATTTTATGCTTCAATATAGTCCTCTTTAAGCTCGGCATACCGATTCCACATTTGGATACCATTTATATAATATGATAGGACTTGATAGTCCTCCAAAATATGCCTCAGTTTCTCATGCCACTTAATCATTTGATGCAAATCTCTTTCCCTGAAGCCCTATCATAAAACAGATGGGGCGATATGCACATCTTAGATCAGTCATTAAATAATCACGATGCTAATGAGGAATATACAAATTTGTCAGTGAGATGGGTGGGACTCTGCAGAAACCCCCCAGCTATGAAAGAGTAAAAGTGCCCAGATGCACTAACTCGGAGAAGGCTCAACATTAGACATTAGAAAGCAGGTGAAGAAGTAGTTCGTATCATTATTCAACCAATTTTGTCATGATTTTTATTGACGTGTGAGCTGGGTTATTCTCCAAAAAAAAATTTTATTCTTCGACAAATGAGGTCGTTTTTTTTTTATTTCCTTATTTAATCAATCCAATAATATGCAATAGTAGTCTGATATTATTGTTTTTCCTTTTTAGTGGTTCAAATAGTCAATAAAAATTATACTGCGTTATCGATAAATCGATCTTTTCATTGTGAAAATCTCTGCCCAGCGTAATTCCAGACTTTCAGAGAAGATTTCATGATTCAATTTGCTGTTGAGTTTTGCTCCAAATGTGTAGATAATATTTCGATAGAGTCAGTTCTAATATTCGTTTATACATGTTGCTTTAGGTTGATATAGGCTGTTTTGATATCTGTGAACTGTGTTTTGTTAGGCTAAAACTACTTATTTAATGAAATTTTTGATATTTGGTCGTTTTTATTGGCATTAGTTGATTTATGCATGTCAAATGGCTTGTTTGTGTACATTTCACATACAAAACTGGGAAATATATTTTAATGAGTTGATTTATTTATAATGAGCTCATTTATATGAAATCACTTTGTATAGTTAATTATCCTCATTAGCGGTCTTAATGAACAAAACTACCTAAATAAGACAAGTGGAAACATGGTATTACTGCGAATTTTGCAATCTTTACCGCATAGTATATAGATTAATCTTCCAGATTAAGTACATTAGAAATCAATGTGTTATTTAAATAAAAGCGTTAATATAATCAGCAAATGTGTTTGATTTTTATTATTTATGGCAATCAAATAAAAAAAACGATTGTATTTAAAAAGGAATTACATAATTTCTTGTTGATTTAAAATCAAGTGGAAAGATGAAGAAAAGAAGGGTTCTTACAGGAAAATTACAAAAACTGAAGCCCTGTTTTGAGACCAACGTCCAATCGTCTATGAAAAAGTCATCGAAGAGTTAAAGGAGCGTTATAATGATTATATTATTTTTGAAGGAGAGTGTGTTGACGAAGAAAGCCGCATTTCTAAAGAAAAATTTGTTTTACTTAACTGAATAGAAGACTTATTGACAAACCAAAAATTATTATATAGTTTATTTATCTAATGTATATTCTTACCCATTAATGCTACATGAACTGTATATCATCATCCATCCAGATACCAACACTATCATAAACGTGGTCGTAAAAACGTGTAAATGGTGCGTATAAAAGTACATGAAAAACTCTGCGGAATACATCTATAAAAAGATATATATTATTTAAATATAGTTTTCATGTATTTTATAAGGAAATGAATGTTTACTTACTCTTTATCGACACTATTAGTGAAGCTTGACTCTCCATTTTATCTTGTGGGGTCTTCAGTTTGTTAGCTGCGGTAATTGGTTGTGATTCTGAAGATTCATATACTGGTACAATAAAAGGCTTTATTAATTTCAGTAGGCCCCAGAATTGACCAGTCGACTCATTTTCACCTTTACCTGACATCTTTTATTTTTCCAAGTAAAACTTGTAAGATTCAATTTAAATTATAATTTTAAATGGATTTTGATGTAAACTTCAATGATAGTATATATGTTTTTAGTTTCTATAAAAAACAAGTTTCTAGTCATATACAACAAATTTTATTATATATTACTTTTTTGATTACATATCTATGCAAAATATAATTAAGTAATTAAGATAACAAGAACTCGAACCGTAAGTTTTTTTATATGAGTTACGTTTCAGTTCAAGACATCGGTTCGGTTTTGGTTCCAGTTCGGTTAAAATAACGTTTTTTTCGATATTTAGTTTTGTTCCGAGTGAATATTTTTATTAAGTTTTTATTGGTTTACATACATTTGCAATATTTAGTTAAGTAATTGAAGTACTAAGGGTTCGAGCTGGAACTGGAATAGGTTTTTTTAATATTGTTTTCAATATTAGGTTAAAGTAGTCACACGACAAGGAGCCACCCTCTTTGAAATTTTTTTGGTATCAAGCAGTGTGGAGAGGTTTTTCCCGATTCTAAGGGATCGATGCTCAACGTCATTTCACATAAGCATATAAGTTTTGCTGCGATATTAAATTCTGACATAGCGGCATAGTGAGTGCTTCTAGTCGTAGTGTCAAATGCAGTTTCGAAATTGACAAATTTGATTTGACGCACTGTGAATATCTGGTCTAGGGTTGATTTGTCAGGTTTGAAGTCATATTGATAACGCACAATCAGTTGGTTGATGATTGACCTCAAGCTTTTTTTCAAAAGGTACGTTTGATAGAACCTTATGTGCGATATTTAAAAATTATTTTATATGTATACATATTACAAGGAAATATAAAAAATATTTATAAATTTTTTTTAAAGAGACCTTTGTATAAGTAGCCAGGGCTTATTTACCAGATCTTACGACACGTAAGTTGAACTAAACAGGGTAATCTTCAGGAAAGCAGTAAGGCAATTCGATTATTCCGTACCAGTTTAGAGGAAATGATCAAAGTAGAATTTACAACTTGTAGATAAAATTTTATATTATAATAATATCTCTAATATAATATCTCTTTATGAATGGAAATATTTTGTAAGTCAATTCGGAGTATATTTTCTATTCTCATACACTATTAATAAACTAACAACAAACTAATATTACAATTTTTAAATCATTCCCTCTTCCTCTTGTTCATTTCTTACACAAATAAATTGAAAAAAATATTCATAATATTAAAACATTTTCTTCGCATAAGCCTAAAAGTATGCCAGAATTTGTAAACAAATTTGCATGGAGAGAATAAAAACCAAAATCGTATTTATTTGCTAAATTCCGGAAAGCTAAACAAATAATAAACAAAACATAAAAGCCGTGTTTAAAACTGCAGGTGAAAACTTATCTGAATTTTTTTGTTTTGTTTCCATTTTGGTAATCTTGTTAATATTTTTTCTGCTTCAAAAATTGAAACAAAATAAGCAAACACACACATCACACCGAAGTATAGAAAGTAAGTAAATTATACACAATTTTACACATTAAAAAGCGTACGAAATTATGCAAATTATTGATATCGAAGTACACTGCAAAAAATGTTATAAACGGCATACACAATATCTCAGCAAAATGTGCCATTTGGTTGCTTTGGTAGCGAATGCCTTCAAACGCCACAAAATTAACTTACGCACCAAAATTGTTGTTGTTGATGTTGTTGTTGTTGTTGTTTTGTCCTTTACATTTGCTCTCATATATGCGTATTTATTGAAAAATAAATGAAATAATGAAAAAATACTTTCTAAACTTTCTTATTAGCTTAAAAAAATAAATAAATAATGCCAAAAAGAAGAAAACGAATGAAACGAATAAATGAAACAAAAACGCTAGGATAATAAAGCTGACAATGAGTAAAAATTAAAATAAAAAGCACAAATCGAGGCTAGTAAGCGGCAAGTGTCAGGATGCGTAAGACCCTGCTAGGCAATGAACAATAACCTTGAAATTTTGACGCTACGTAGTATCCTTGTACACATTCAACACCTAATTGGATCCTGTGCTCTGTACTGTTGATTTGCTTTATGCTCAGCTGTTGTTTGTTTCTTTATTCGAATTCGAAATGAATTTAATTCCTTTACGCTATTTTTTTGCCTTTAATTTCGAATTATAGATTGATTTTTTGGAAAAATTCATATTAAAGTAATATTTTTCCGAACTTTATTCAGCGAGAAAACTTTAAATAAAAAACTTATACACAATTTATTCATAGTTTTCAAAAAAAATTATTTTTTCTATTTAATATTATTATATTGAAGCTAGTTGAGTCAATACACTTGAGCACTTTTACTCTCTATTAAGGTTTCTTCATAACCCCTCTCTACGCCTTGACTGAATTATTGTTTATCACTTCATTAGATTAAGCAATAATTAACCTCAGATCTGCATACCTTCCCGTGGAGCCTTTAACCGTTCTGAGATTTGATAACGCGGTGTTGGTAGGCCTCTCAGTTTTCGTAAATAGTTTCAGGCTTCTATACTTTATGTGTTTTTAGATAGTTCATCCTAATGTACCGTGGCACCTACAAAAGTCATCTCAGAGCTTGGCTTTGTGCAATTTTTTGGTGGCGAATAGTAATGTTTAAGACCTTGCTTAATGCTACACACCTATATAGAAGTCATGCAGCTCACACTATCAAAATAATACACATAAATAGAAAAATATATATGAAATTATATTAAATCTTGAGGCGTAAATATAAAAAGAATATAACAATAAAAGTTTTGTATTCAATAACATATTACGAGTATCACGCCATGTGAATACTAAAACATCAGCTGATCTCTTGCTGATCCAAATACTGTGAATAAAATAAAATTTTTAATACAAAATTCAATATCAATTATTTATAATAGTATGTTTTCACTGCTTACTTAGCAAGTTTAACTTACTAAGTAAATATCGTTACCCATATATAGAGCTTCTGTGCTATTTAAGTTACTTTCAAATAAACTAAAGAAAATTGGACCAAAAATGTCGAATACAACACTTAAAAATAAATTTCCCAGAAGGGAAATTACCAAAATTTAAAATATTTGCCATATGTTTTATATATAAAATGTAAACAAACAACAGCTGAGCTGTAAACAAGCGTACTGAGAAAGTAAATATTAAATAAAATCTTTGTTTTTATTAATTGAATATGTGATAAATTTATATAATAACAATATGTATATAAATGATTTGATTTATCAAGTATATATTAAATATATTGTTTGAGCTTTCTCTTAGAACTTTTAAAGAACTTTTTGACATATAAAAGCTTTTTCACATGCAATAAGTAATTTATGTCAATGGAAATGGCAAAATCCTAAAGTTACTTAAGTAAGTTATTAAGTAAGCGGTGTAAACATGGTATTAGTGTTTCCTTTTATACTATAACTTTTTATAATTATATATTAAATATTAATAAAAAAAAATAATTTTTGATGAAGATTCCTGGTATTATTTCTGAAAGTTAGCGTACTTCAATAATAAAAAATCGAAAGTGATTAACTGAAATTAAAACTTGTCTTATCTTTCAGTTTGGAGGTAAATATTTTATTTCAAGTCCTTAAGTATTTTATTTTAAGTCCTTATTTTTTGTTTCTGCTCCAACGACATCATATAAATCAAGTTTTAAAAACATAAAAAGTATTAAATTTAAAATAAAACTTAGTTTGCTTGGCATAAAAAAAAATTAACTAGCAAAAATTTCAAAATTTTTTAGTTAAAAATTTTTCTTCCTACAGTAAACGACAGAATTTTAGGTCCATAAAAGTTGTCTTGATCTATTCAACAAAATGTCATTCCGTTTTTTGAAATTTGTGAAAGCTGTTAGACTTCGAAATTCCAAGTTTACAGATTTTGAAATAGCGAAGGCGGCGGCAGAAGCTTGGCGTGGCATGTCTGGTGCAGAAAAGAAGTTTTGCGATGCAATGAGCGTATACGATATTCCTATGTCTATGGTCAGGATTTGTGAGAAATGCTGCAAGGTGAAGAGAGATATGAAAGATCTCACAAAATGTATGGAAATGATTTTTAAACGGAAGAAGCGTTCCGCAGTAAAAAAACGCAGGAGAAGAAAATAAACCCTAAAACAGACTGGATCAGATAAAGTATAATCCTAATTTTATTACATTAATACAAATATTAATACTTTTTGAATTTTCGGGGTACCAGCATTAAACAGTATTTGTGGCTTATAACAACTCATGTATCCAGTCTTTGCTATTTGCCAGTCTCAGCCACATATAATATATATAATATTTAGACGCATATACACATATATATATACACATATACACACATAAGGTATGTCTTGAAAATATCATCTTAATTTATTATTATTTTGGTAAAGAAATTATTTAAAATTATAGAAAACTCACTAAATGTTATGTTTTTAACCAACGCTTGTGTTATGTTGTAATCCTCTGGAAAAATACTAGTTATCTTAGATATATGAAAATCGATCCATTCTAACTAAAATCAAGTCCATAATGCTGAGTCTATAATTTAAATATAGTTTGATGAAATTAAAATTTATAAGTGTAAGTACATGTAAATATATTAAATTTCTGTCAAATAAGGTATAATTGATTACAGCCCAGAATAACAAAAATGTCGTACGAATAAAGAGGGTAGGAACCATTCAAAAATTAATTTATCGAAAACAAATGATAATCTATTTTAAAGCAAAATTTATTAAATTGTAAGTATAAGATTAAAAAGAATTTAATGTGTTAATTAAACCATGATTGCAGCAAAAAAATTCTCTTCAAGATCTTGAAAATATTCCAATCCATCCACGAAAAACGGATCCGCGAAAAGAAGAAAGAAAATCATATCAAAACCGTAACATATTTAGTTATAAAATTTTTAATGTATATTTTGATAAGGGAAGAAAATGTTTTATTATATTGTACTGAGTTTATAATTTTAATGTAATGTCAATGTAATCATTATAACTAAAGCTAATAAATAAGAGCTAATGATCCAATATATTGCAAATACATTTTGGAAATAATATAATCTGTAGTTAGAAAAGCCCATTTTGGGGTTCCCAGTGGGCTGATTAAAATCATCGGTAGCTTCCTGCAAGAAAGGTCCTTCTGAACTAAAATCAGCAGCACTCTTTCGTCCGCACGATTAATAGAAGCAGGTGTACTTCAAGGGTCGCCACTGTCACCCACATTGCTTAATTTTTATACGGCAGACATCCCCACCTTAAGCCCCGTGTCAATGACGCTCTACGCAGACGACACGAAATGCACTAAATACACTACCAACATATTCCAAAGGGATACACTTATCATTCGTCCCATTGGATCGACCAAAAACTCAAACAATGTGGTTTATTATATTTTGCAACATCTTTTTGCTTCAACTTACACTCACTGATCATCTTTAAATAACTCGAGGGCTAAACGAGAGTTTAAAATGCAGCTTGACTCTTCTTGCAGATGCTGACGTCATTAAGTGTTATCACAAAATTATAAGTATGTATATTTTATATCAGTTGTTTTTGATATGAGAAGATTTTTATGGATTCCTTGGAAATTGTGGATATTGTGTATCTTTAGCGAATTATGAAAATCCAATGGCAGTGGTTAAGCATTTGGTTGTCAATCTTGGCCATCATCTCTTCTCGACTTAGACATTGGAACATTGGATCGTGTTCTCGATCCTTGGAACTAAGCGAACTTGATGCTTCTCTTTTGAATGCAACTTGTGAGTATCTTATGAGTACCTTATAGTGTTATGTGCTGCTTCATGGGAACTGTGGTTTTAATGAAAGACCAATTCGATTTGTGATAATGCAAACAAAAGATAATGTATGGAAATGACTTTAAAAAATAACTTTAAATAAAAACAAAAAAAAATGTATTAACACATTTCGAAATCGCAAGCCAAACTATTTTAAACTGTTTGAACGGAAAAGTTTTATATATTTTAGTATTTGATTTTTCTTGACTTTTTATTGTGAAAATTCTACAGAAAATTCTAAAAAAAAAAAAAGAAAATTACTCAGACAACAGTGTAAAATGAAGGCAACTCCGATGTAGTTCATTTTTTGAACGGAAACCGTTGAGCTCGTGCGAAACATGTCGGAGGCGACAACTACCAGCCGGAAGCTGTTGCAGTGTTGGCAGCAGTTGGAAAAATTGTACTTTTTCACGTTTATAGTTTTGGCATTTTTGGATTTCTGGTTGGAATGCATTGGATTTTTTTACAGATTTTTTTTTATTTTTTTTTCACTAGCGTTTTTATTTTTCAATATTTCGTCCTTTCGTCCTTCGAAAATTTCGGTAGCCAATATTTGGCCTCTAGTGGTGGTTACAATGGTAATTTCTTGTCTCTTTTTCAACTCTTATTATACCGCTTCCATGACACAACTATATATGCTATATATATACATATTTATATATGTATATATATATATATATATATATATTTTTATACACTTTTAATATTTATATTCGGGCTTTTGTTTAGTGCGCGCAGAATTGTATGCTTAGGGAATATCCAAACGGTGCCATTGTTGCGTTCCAAAGTTTGGCTGTTGACAGGAAGTTGCAATTTTGTTTGCAATTTCCTATAACGAATTTTATTCATCGAATATGAGAAGTGAAGTAAGCGGTTGTTTTGGTTTGGTTTGGCTTAGCTTGGTTTCGGTATTGTCGCTTTTCATTGTTCTGATGTTTACGAAAATTTTTCGTCTGTTTTTTTTTTCTGATGGAACTTTTTTAGGCAAGCTATATATATAACAATATCTGATTAAAAAAAAAAATAATAAACAAAATTTGGCTTTCGTATTTACCTCGAAGCTACTTTCTTCATGTGGTTTCAATTAAGAGGACAAGTCCAAAGTGACTGCCTGGCAACGTGGCCTGCGTTATAAAAACAGTGAATATTGTTTATGGCACATGCAAAATAAGAAGGATATATGTATATATAAGCATATGCATAAGGCATATGCTTGTATGCAAGACTGGATATCGTTGAAGATATTTCACTTGGGATATATTTTTAGCTTTGTCGAAAGTTTGCTTCACTCATAAAATCTCGTAACATAAAAATATTAATACTCAATTTGGAAGGCAAATTCTGTAGCTTCCTTATCGCTTTCCCGATTATGGTTTGTTTTATTTATTTTTTTAATATATATATGTATATGTATATTTAGCAAACATTGTAAGCCATATGCAAATTTTTACCCAATTTTGTAGCCATATCTGGCGAAGTCATAACAATTCCAGAAAGCAACTGCACAATAATAAAGTTTAGTTGAAATTGCAAAATGCAGTCGTAGTAAAATATATGGTAGCATATTGTAAAGTATTAAGGAAACGTATACGATTTTAATCGAGAAGTACAAACAACACCATCTTTTAGCACTTTCTTCTACTACTTTTTCCTTGTCAACATAGTCTACGAGTGTCACGATTTATATTACAATCCTTTGGCAAACCATAAGTAATATCAGCTGGGATTTCTATTGGAAAGTTTCACATATTTGACTACAAACATATTCAGAACATTTTCTCATTTGATGGCAGTTTTTATTGTTTATAGAGTATTTAAAATTATATTCATATATATATTATGGTATGCTGAGCCTAGCGAGGTTTCTTTATAACCCCTCTCTACGCCTTGACTCGATTATTGTTTATCACTTTATCAGACTAAGCAATGATTGACGTCAGATCTGTATACGTACCCGAGAAGGCCTGTAACTATTCAGAGATTCCACAACGCGGTGTTCGTAAGCATGTCAGTTTTTGTTTATAATTTTAAAGCTCTATCCCTTATGTATTTTTTGATCGAATACATCTCGAGGTTCCAGAGGATCTCGTTCATCCTAGCGTACCATGGTACCTTGAAAAGTCTTCTCAGAGCCTGGCTTTGTGCAATTACTAGCTGGCGAATAGCAGTGTTTGAGGCCAAGCTGAACACATCCATATAGAAGTGATGGTCGAATTATTTGGTTATATATGGACTTCCTGTTCATAGTATTGAGATTTTCATTTTTGAATAGCGGTTGGAAGTGATGTTATTATTATTGTTATTATTATTATTGTTATTATTATTATTGTTATTATTATTATTGTTATTATTATTATTGTTATTATTATTATTGTTATCAATATTGTCAATATTATTGTCATGATTATTATTAATATTAATACGCTCAAACATTACAAACAAACAAATGAAGTAACTAAGAACTTAGTCTATCTACAAAAGACTGCCACAGATCACGATTCTAGCAATTCATTTTAATTCCCTAAAAGACTCTGTGGTGTTCTTGTTGATGCATCAGCATCAAGTATTTTATGTGGACCTCTGTTTTTAGCTCTGTTTCTTGGTTCAACTATAAGGTTGATGAAATTTTTCATCAAATATATCTTATCTTGATTATATATCAAAAATATATATCTAGTATAATATGAAAATATTTATTTTCGTACAAAAATCTATAATGATAATGCATTAATAATCAATATCGATTAATAAACTTACTTAATAAAATTACTTTCGTTTTCACAAATTCGGTGAAGTATCCTTATTTGTAACTGTAAAGCACTAGTGTACTTCCTTCGTTATTTGATCATAACAACCCGGGTTTCGGCCTGATGCTGCATATCTCTTAAGACACCTCTGCTACGTTCGCGTTTCTTCCAGTGTTGTAGGTCAAGTATGGTTAGTGCACCTTCAACTTGATCACTCCATGGGAGACACGATCTACTAAGGGTATTAAGGGCTTTCTTCTTTCAACTACCTCTTCAAATGACTTTTTTCGCTGGTACTCGCTGGTACACGTTCATACTCACGACATATCCAAGTTAGTAATGTTGCTGAATGTTAATTGAATTATATCAATGTAGTGCACACCAACTCTGTTTTTACAACATAAAAAAGGTGTACTCATAAAGCATTATCTTTTATATAAGCGATAATATGTAAGTTGAGGAAATAAGATCCTCTTACTCATTTCATACATAGATTTTAATTAAATTTTATTTTAATATCAGTTATGCCGGTAGTGACTATTATATTTAATAGATTACTTTCGAACAGTAATGAATTGTAACAACAAAATTTTTATTATTTTAATTAATAGAATTTTTGATTGACTTTTTATCATCAGCGGTCTTCATATAAGAGTCTGCATATATCGATGGTTAAATTCGCAATACACGAAAGATGAGTTTGTCAAAAATTCAATTAATTAAATATAATAAAAATTTTGTTGTTACAATTCACTACTGTTCGAAATTTCTGTATAATTTTCAATAAAATCAGTCTTTCTTATATATATATTGCTTTCTTGTACATCTTATATTAATGCAAAAATTCTCTATGTACTTGGAAATCTTATAGAATGAGTTTATCTTTAAAATATATTAAACTCCAGTACAAACTCCTAATCATTGTTTCACTACATTGATTTAAAAATTTTAATGAAACTCAACAAAAACCGAGATAATCTGATATCTTTAAGTAAAAACACACCACAAGTTTTACCCTTAACTGTAACTGGTAACTGTGACTTAAGTCTGAAGCGTATAAAATCAATTTTGTAGTTTTGCTGCAATTTAAACGGTGTAATTGCCTTGAATATCGAATAGCAGAATTTCAACTCAACTTAAATTTGCTGCGATGCTGATTTGTGAATGTTAAATGTGAATTTTGCACGACTCTCAAGACGTGTATGTTGCACCTTAGTGTAAATCAACGCCAGAGCACATCGCACACATATAAATTACGAAATCCAAGCAACGTAGCAATGAATCTTACAAAGTCTAAAAGTGGTAAACAACCCTGCAATCGTGCCACTCCGCCACTACGCCACCCTGCCACCCTGACACCCTGCAACCCCGCAACAGCACAACTGGCAACCCGTAATCAGTTGCAAATGCGGCATGCCGCACAAAGAAGCCCGTCTCTTCAAAGCCCATATGTGCATTTGAATCTTTAAGCAAATTCCTAACTTTGTTCCTTGCTACATTTTGGGCTCAAGAGGTCATCGTCATCCCCTAACCGCGCTTATTTTCTTACAATTCACTGCTGCATATTTGGTTTTATTTATTTTTTGATTTTCCTATTGTAAATATTTTAAGTATTTTTGGTAAGGGTTTGGCTAGGTAACCAAATGACTGGCTGACTGACTGAATGACTGACTGACTGAATGACTGAACACTGCAATAAGTAACTGACTGCTTTACTTCTACACTTTATATCCGTACTTTAAGAACAATCGCCCTTATGTTGTTTGTTTTGCAAATATTTTCTGCGCTCGTTTAAGGATATTGACTTACACTGTAACCCCAGATAAAAAGTTGCGCTTTGCTTACTTGTGGCAGCCCTTATTTGCTTAGTAAAATTGCTTAAAAATGCGCATAAAGAGGTTTTATCTTTTCTTTTAGTTATATATTTTTCAGCTTTAACATTTAAAGGAGGACATGAAAGTGTAGGCAAACAAATCTATGGATTAAAATTACTTATAAGAATTAAAAATCACTTAATAGGCACATTTCACATCAAATTAACTTCTTTTATAAAATCTTGTTTTTAGTACACATACATATACAACATATAAATATATATATACTAATTTAAATATTATTATGTTGAGGATACTGACTCAGTGCACTCGAGCACATTTACTCTCTATTAACTTCGATGTTTCTTCATAACCCCTCTTTACGTCTTGACTGGATGCTTGTTTATTACTTCATCAGACTAAGCAATACTTGACCTCATATCTGCATACCTTAAATGATTAATGATCCCAATTAGTCACTCCAAAGTAATACTAACACAATCCCGGGGTGAGACAAGGTCTCTACGAATGAAGGAAAGGGATTTAGTTCCTTCGAGTCGGGCACTCACTTTCCACGGCGCCGGATTGTCGTTTTTTAAACAGTACGTTTTATTACGTTTTATTATTGTTAATGGAGATTCTTACATATAAACGTATATATGTAAAATATCAACCGAGACATTTTTAATATATCATTTGGGATACTAAACTCACTAGATTTGTTGACTCTGAGAGTTCAGAGTGTTTATAAAGACCTTATATCTGCCTACAGGTTACAGGTTGTTCTTTTTAATATCTCCGCGATGAGTCTTTACCGGAACAGACCGTTCACTTCGAAGAATTGTTTTGACTTTTTGTATGTTTCAATAAAAGGCTAGTGTTTTTTGTTGGTAGTGCTAGTTCATTGCGATTATCTTAGAAGCGGCTTAACCAATGAAAAGCCGGTCTGTATGTCACGCATTTGTTTTTACAGTCCTTTTTGAAATTCATACAAGTTTTTAAACCATTTTTATCCAATAAATCCGTATCTATATATGTTAAATTTTATTCCTAAATTAAAGAAGAATTTAGATATTCTCTTAGTAGAACGCAAAGATAGATATTCTCTTGTTCGACTAAAGAACGCAAAGTGATATTACTAAAATCACAGTTAAATGTCAAACCGATTCACATTATTAGCGTTTTTGATTAATAAATCTGGATTCAATAGAGATTTACTCTCGATCTCTCAAATTTTGTTGCCAATCGAACATTTTTAGAGTAATCTAACATTTTTGTGGTAGTGACTCCTCATTCTCTTCACAAAATTTACAGTTTGCATCCGTAAGTATACTCAGTCTTGCAAGGTAGTGTACAGTGCCCTGTAAGTATTCCTGTGATGAGTTTTTCTTTTGATAGGTCCACACAATTCTGGTATCTCTTATTGTTTTAGGTTTGGATTGTGTTAATCCTGCGATATTATTTCAGTAATCCCTTTTATTCTGGTTCTTCTTTATTATTATGAGAGAAAGGAGCGTACTATGACCTAGTGCACAAAAAATTTCCGACTTCATCATCGGTGTGACTGCTGCTTTTCTGGCTAGCTTGTCCCCGTTTTCATGCACGTCAGTATAATATCCCGGTACCCAAAGAACCGACACCTGATTTGATTCACCAAGCGGATTTAGCTTATTAAGACAGTCTAACACCAGTCTTGAGGTCACCTGATGCGGGTTCAGTGCTTTGGCTAGGATAATCTTGCTACTATGGCAAAATATCTAGAGGGTTATAAATTAATCTCAAGTGTTGTACATTTTACCACAGATTTAAAAATTAAAAATAAAATTGCATTAAAAGTACAAAAATACTCCCAGCTTTAACAATCGAAATCACTATAACTGATTAAAGCTCACATTATTGAGCTAACATCATGCACTCACAGATGTCGTTGCGCTTAAAATTTTTATGGATTTGAAATAGACTCCGTATCATCCTTAATTATTGCGTATATCAAATTTAGACTTTCAAATTAAACTTTATTCTCATAAATATTTAGATTTATTTTAACATTTTCGTTTAAATATTTCGTTTTTACAGAGTTAAATTGTTAGAGAGCAATATTTTTTGAATAAAATACAAAAACGAAACAATTTATATGAAATACGCAAACATTTTTAAACCAAATGTAAGCACTAAAAATATTTTCATTGTAAACAATAAATATTGCTTTATATTTAATATTCAAATTTATTATTGTAGAAAAATTTATGATAAATTCCAAAAGAAACACTTTCATGGAGAATATTTTTCAATTTATATAAAAATGATTTTAAACAGATATTTTTATTTTTTCAAAATATTAAAAATTATTAAAACTTAAATGCTTGTAATTCCTGTCCCTCTGTCTCTCTGTCCGTCTGTCTGTCTCTCTGTCCGTCTGTCTGTCGATTTATTAAAGCAGAAAGCTTGTGTCTTTAATAATTCAATAATCCTAATTGCTGTTTTGCATGAAACCTAAATGGCGGAGTTGATAGATATTTAAAGGCATGAAAAACCCTTAAGGAATACCTTTAGCTATCACCTCGCACAATATTTGCAATTGCCTTTAATGGCCTAGAAGTGGGTCTTACTTCTATTGTTGTTGTTGTTGTTGTTGTGGAATATTGACACGTGTTTCTGAAAGATTGTTTCTTGTCATTTTGTTTTTGTTTTTGTTTTTGTTTATCAACCATCAATTGGTAGCCTTTCATTTGTTTAACCTTCTGTTTATCATTGTGCACAGCTAATATGTTTGTTTTCTTATCGACCGTCGCAATTATTATAAGCGTTAATCTTGACTCGATTTAGTTTCTGATAAGTTTCCCTTTAGGCGATTTTCTAATACCATAATTTTCGTACTGCTTTACTGCTTTTAACGCTTCGAGACATATTGTGCAATTGCGATTGCTTTGTATAATTTTTCCATCCTTTTGGCTAATGGCTAAGTATGAAATGCCATACTAAGAATAATAAATTATTTTTTACTGCAGTGCACGCCACAATGAAGATACAATTTATAATGCATTTGATACGCTTCGCGTTTGAATACACTAAGATATATATGCTATAGACCCCATAGCACTCCAAGCCAAGATAATTCAATGTGAAGTGTTTCTTATTTACCGTGTCATATATTCTACTGTCGCAAATGAATTATTTGTGCTTAGAAAGCACCCCACCACGTTGGAGACAGGAGACAGAGGACAGGCGACAAACACAACTGCTGAGGGTGAAAACTATATTTGTGGTAGTTTTTTATTGGTAATAGTTCTGGTAATGGTCCTGGTAATGCCAGCGGCTGTATTAATAATTAATGTAACTGTCAATTTTGCAGACGTTGATGGTGGTGCAATGATGGTGCGTTTTTCTTTCTTTCTTTCCATCAAGCTCGATTCAATATTCCTTCCTAATTTGCTTATTTATTTAATTAAATATAATTACAGTTTTTGTGCCTAATAATTTTTAAAAATATACACTTTACGATTTCACCCTAAATACAGACATAGTAATTTACGAAAGAAAATAAGAAACTTATAATTGAATTCCTTTTATGTTTATTTTTTTTAAAATATTTACTGAAAAAATAGAGTAGAAGTATGTAACTTCTGATCTAAAAAAAATTATATTATTTGAGAGATATTTTCAATAGTAGTGAATTATAACAACAAAATTTTTATTATCAGCAGTGGCGTTCTGAAAATATTTCAATTATTCTACAGATGATTTCACAGTTTCACAGCAAATTAACAAAATTCTGACTCTGAGCATTAAATTTAGCAGGGCACGAGTTCAATCCCTGATACTTGCAGTCTCAAAAAAAAAAAAATAAAATTATTTGCGTATAATCAAATACAAGAATTATTTTCAAGATCACTGTTTTTGGGCATTTGCCAAAAATTAAATTAATTAAAATAATAAAAAATTAATTTTTGTTGTTGTAATTCACTAGTATTCGAAAAAACCTCTTTATATTTATATAATAAAATACAATTTCTTTGTGATTTATATTCAATACATTATAAGAACATTTTAGTAACCTGTAGGTGATTATAGTACATAGTCGAAATATTGTTGAAATAAAATCTTTAAAAAACGAGAAAATCTTTTAAAACGTGTCTTATTTAATTATTGACAAATTAGCTCGTTTAAAAAACAAAACATTTTTGTAAAAAATATCAGTAAAGTCGGAAATACAATATAGTCCTGACGGGTCTTGCTCAGGACTACTGGTTCGTTAATGTCAAATATTTATAATTCCACATCTTCACAAAATTTAACCCTAGTCTGTAAGTTTTTCATATTACATATTAATTTATTTTCACTTTATATTTAATTAATAATATAAATCGGTTTTTTAATTTCATTTCATTTAAAGTATTTTTTTTGCATTAAAAAGTATCTGGGCAATCGGAAAAATGCATTCCTGTGATATTACAGATCCATTACCTGAATCTGCTTTAAACTTTACCATTAAATCAAATATATTTAATTTGTTTGCAAATATTTAAAGTTTATTTAATTTATAAATTAAAAATATTTTCAATACAAATTAAAATCTCTCACGCAGCAATTTTCGTGCGTAAAAATGTAAAATCATTAATTTTTTAAATAAATTCGAAAAGATTGAATTGCTTCACGTGTTTTTGCGGAATTAATACGTAAAACAACTGAAGTTCTTTAATCATTTAAAATAAAAAAGATTTTATTTTGTATTTTGTGTGTTTACACTAAGGAATGTAAGTACTTTTGATGTTTATTTTTAATTTAATTGGATTTATGGTTTCAAAGCTATGATGTATAAACACAGCCTCGGTAAATGGAAGTTTGAAATTTGTTGTGCCCAAGAATGTTCAGTGACTTACACATAGGATTTTATTTTATTTAATTAAAAGATTTAAGTACTAAATATAGAAACTCTTTTCCATATAAGCAAAATCGGTTTGTTAGCATTTTTAACATATTTCTTTCATATTTTTCGTCTTCAGTTTTATTTGCTTACTATTTGTTTAGATAAATAAATTAGATAGTATTCGAATTTTTTACTAATATAAATATCAAATTTTACTATATCCTATATATAATATATATATACTATATTCTTGTTCTTCTCTTATTCTCTACTCCCAGTTCTCTCGGTTCTTCCTCAATTGTTGTCCTCCAAGTTCTATCAAATAACCAAATATCAACAAATTTAATTATATCCCATATATACTATATATATACAAAATTCTTCTTCTTCTCTACTCCCAGTTCTCTTGGTTCTTCCTCAATTGTTCTCCTCCAAGTTCTATCGAATAGCCAAATATCAACAAATTTTATTATATCCTATATATACTATATTCTTCTTCTTCTCTTATTCTCTACTCCCTGTTCTCTCGGTTCTTCCTCAATTGTCCTTCTCCAAGTTCTATCGAATAGCCAAATATCAACAAATTTTACTATATTCTATACCTCAGTTCCACCTCAGTGCTTCGTGTGCAATGTTTTCTGCGGAGATTGTGGCCTATCTAGCCACAGTGGTTCTATATTTTCTTGTGAGTTTCTGATGTTATGGCTGAGTACTCAAATGTCGTCTGCATATTCAGCATCTTCCAGGTACATGATTGGGTTTCACTAGATATCTATGTTGCCTTTTAAGGACGGTCGCTTCACTTCATCCAATATGAGAATAGATAGAAGTGGTGATAATTGGCTTACTCCCGTGACTACTTCACATAGGTATGTTTAATAGGAATCCATTGTTTAATATTTGGCCTTTAAATCCCCGCGTATATAGCTTCTATAATATTTAGTATTTTAGGTGGACTTTGTGTCGTTTCTCTAAAACGATTCCAAAGAAATCCTCTGTTGACACTATCAAACGCCTTTTTAAAGTCAATTAAAACTGCGTATACCAATGCTCGGAACTAGTTACATTGCTTCAACACAATACGGACTGCGTTGATAAGGTCGACACATGAGCGGTTTTTTAGAAATCCGAACTGATTTCTATCCAACGTTCATTGCTTCTGAAATGCGTGATAGAATAATACGGCTTAGTGTCTTACTTGGTATAGTTAGCAAAGTTATGCTCCGATAGTTGTTGCAGTTTTAAATGTTTCCTTTTTTGGGGGTTTTTACTAGAGTACCTATATTCTACAAAAAAATAGAGTTTTATATAGAATATTTCATGAACAAGAGGTAAGAGGTATGTACCTGGATTAGATTGTTGACTAGACTAGACCGAGATTGTTTGGTTTATCGTTAATTATCTTTTGTTATAATCAAAATTCTATATTAATTGAATTTTCAAGTTAGATTTAAAATAATTGTAGGACCTGTTCTTTATTGTAATAAATTTAATTAAGTTTTTCGATTTTGCCAATTAAATTTTTTTATTAACAAATACAAAAAGAGATTTTTTATTTCCCTTCTACTATATTTAAATCTACGTTATTTGAATACACAAAAGTATTGCAGTTCCATATTTTCGACTATGCATATCGGACATATATACATAGTGACGTTGATACAATATATAAGTTAATACAAATAAATATTTCAGCAAAAATATACACATGTGTATTTATTTTTATATATATTTACCAAAATATATATTGAAATTGTAACTTCGCTGATGTGCTTGCTTGTATGGGGAATATGGGATTTAATGATTTAATATGCTCAAGTGCGCTTTAGGACGCTTTTTATGCTGCCGACTGAAAAATCGTTATAGTAACCGTGTTCTAAGGTTACACTCCACAGTAATGTCTGCTGCTCTATAAACCGCCACTCCAGAGAATTTAATTTGTTTTTTTTTATTTCAATTAATTTTTTTTATTTTTTAATTAAAACAAAAATTGCAATTGTAATAAAAATTAATTTTTATGTGAGTTTTCTCTTAAATGATACAGAAAAACGTGCAATATTTAATATACATATATTTATATATATATTATATATTCACAATGTACAAATATATATATATTTATAAATATATAAATATTTTTTTGTATTTTTGTTTTATTATTTTTTTTGCCAAAGCTTTGTATCTTCAAAGACCGCAAAATTTATTTCACTCGTGAAATAAAATCCATGCACAAATACTAAAAATTGGCAAATAAAAACAAGGATTTTTTATTTAAATCACTTTAATCGATTTATATGTTTTAACAATAAATTTTGTAACAATATTGTTTAAGGTTTTAAATCATTTAAATTTTTTTAATACTAAATACACAATTTGAATCATGAACTGCTAAAACTTTTTATTGAGTTTAAAATTTTTTTTTCTTTGGTTTAAAGGACAATTCTGAAAAGTTGTTGGCTTTTTTTTATAGGTGTTATCATTATACTTTTCCTTTGTAATTGTAATTATAATTAGTTTTTCTAAAGTACATGAAATAATAAAAATATAAATAACTGCAGGCTTCAGGCTTCTCGGTGAGGTATACAGATCTGAGGTCAATTATTGCTTAGTCTGATGAAGTGATAAACAATAGTCTAATCAAGGTGTAAAGAGGGGTTTTTAAAATACCTCGAGTTAAAAAAGAGTATAAGTGCTTAAGTGCACTAGCTCAAAACAGCTTCAACATAATAATAAAAATTCATATGGTAATAAAACAAAATATTTATTTAAAAAAAATTAAAAAAATTAAAATTTAGTATTGGTGCCATATAGCCATATCTACATAATATTACTTATATTCTGTCAGATATTACCAATACAACAATTTCCATAATCGTCCTTTCTCTTAAGTACTTAAGCAAATGAAACAACACTAAAAAATTTCAAAAAATCTAATATTATATTAAAAAAGTCTATGTATCCCGGATTTGGTTTTTTTTTAGCCAACTAACTCCGTAGTGAAGATTGCAGTGTAAGGGATTTATCATTTGTACATCATTCTACCATAAGAATTTAGTTCTAAATGGAGATCAAAAAAATTTAGGAAAGTTTCTTTAAAGCAGTCAATAACTCAAAGTGGGTCTTCAGTGTCTACATACAACCTGTTTGCAAAATTTTAGAAGAATGTCTTCATGAAAGATATTTTACGTCAATGAGTATGAATTCTATTACATTTCATGTAGACTACAAAAAAAAAAACATTCCAAAAAGATTATTTAATAAATCGAATAAAATAATTAAATTGAATTTTGCCAATAAATTGTTTTAGTTTTTATATTTAATTGTTAATTTATTCGGTTTTTATTTATTTTTTAATTATTTCATTTTTATTTATTTCTTTATTTGTATTTTTTACTTCTTTAACTTTGTTTTTATATTTTTTCAAATTTTTATTTTTAGTTTTAACTTATTTTTTTTTGTATTTATATTTATTGTTATTTATATTATTTATGAACATTATATAAATGTTATTATGTTATTTATTTATATTAACGATTAATTTAACTTTTAGTAATTAACATATAAATATTAATTCTATAATCAATTATAAGATTTAAATTTAAATTTAAAACTTTTTTTTCAACATTACTTTTTTATTGCTGAATATTTCATATGCCACACTTAAATTTGTTTATATATATTACAAATAACTATAAATAAAATTAAATATATATTATATTGTTTATAAAAATATAAGCTTACACTTATTTTTGTTTATATATATTACAAATATATTATAAATATATTAAAATTATATATTATATTGTTTATATAATATATATAAACAAAAATAAGTGTAAGCTGTTTTGGACTGTTTATTTATTTAAATTAATTTTTTTTAGTTTGTTTTTATTTATATATTTTAATTATCTTATTTTAAAATATTACTTTTACCACTTTAAAGCATATTTGATTTTATATTTTTTATTGTATTGTGGAAATTATTCCAACAATAATTATTTTATAATTATAGATTCCGTAAGTCAGTCCACACACATTATGCAAAAAAAAATAAATATTAATTTAATTTAATATGTTTAATTTAATTTATATATTATATTTTGTTTATTATACATTAAATGTTATATATTATGTAGTATAAATTATGTATAATATATTATATATTACATTATATATTATAAATTATATATTATTTATTAT
>NC_051848.1:24939127-25092165 GCF_002237135.1 Teleopsis dalmanni
TACAATTTATTTATTATTATAAAGTACCTTGTAATAATAATATAATTACATAAAGCATCTTATAATATTATCATAATAAACGGGTTATATTAATATTATAACAAAGCGTGCTTTAATAATAATAATATTATTATCAATAATATTATTAATAATAATATTATTAATAATATTATTAAACGGCTAAATAATAATAATATTATTATATTATTATTGAGCTTCTTATAATAATTTTGTTATTATGTTGCAATAATAAAAATCATGATAATAATATTAACAATTTTCTATTATAATATATTATCATTATATTATTGAATCATTATGTCATTATAAAGAAAGTAAACTCTTAATATAAACTATTGTTTTTAATAGAAAGTATTTTAAACAGTATTAAATTATAACAACAAAATTTTTTTTTATTTATTAATGAATTAAATTTTTGCCTGACCATACATCCGTTTCCAATATTGCCAAAGACCTATAATCAGTGGTCTTGGTCATTATATTATTATTACAATAACAATTATATTATTATAAGACAATTGCTAAGAAGTATTGATGTAGTTATAGTAGTTTGCTATTGGTTGCAGTTCAATTGGGTGATCCTACGTACTCAATAAGGTCCAATTGAATATATACAAAGTAGTTATAATAAAAAAACATACATACATTTCGATTACTGAGACTATATAAAATTATAGTAGTGTGATTTCTGTGATTTGGTGAAATGTTTAAGATTTGTTTCCAAAAAGATTGAAAGAAAAAAAATTTTAAATTGTAATCGACAGATATATAGATGATCAATAATTCTTATATATACCATATATCTGAACCTTAATTTCTTAAAAATCGTAATAAACGCAATTTCATTTAATTTGAAATAATTTTTCAATGTAATTCCCACAACTGCAGACGAGTACTGTGATATGAAATGTTTATTCACCATTAACAGGTAGTGCCTATCTGAAAGATTCACTGTGTAATGTCACACCCTCAGCCTCAGCCTCAACCGTTCATTCAACCCCTTAAATTACACATAACGAGCTGTATGTGACGAACTTAATTACTGTTTGAATTTGCTCAGTTACCGGTGACATTTGTCTGTGAATTATCACAAATTGTTAATCAAATTAAAATATTTGAGTTGTAATTTATTTTTACTTATGCCTGCATTTAACGTGAAGTACGAGCATTTATTTAAAATTTTTTTTTTAAATTCTTGAACGCGATAAAATTGTGTGATATTTTTTCTTTATTAAATTTATCTATTTTTTGTATTTGAACAAAAACCGGAAATATTGATTTTAAAGTGCTGGAAATGCATGCAAAGGCATGAATGGAGTGAGCTCAGCACATGGAGGCATTCATGAAAGAGAACTGAATTTCATTGTTGCTGGAAATTACTGAAGGCAAGAACGACTCGACTAGAGTCTATCTATTCACTGAAGTCAATAAAATAAACACGATAACACTCCAATAATTTTGTTTAGTTTAAGATAACATAATGAATAAAAAAAACTGAATATATGTTGTATACCAAATGTGTGAATACCTTAAAATTTATGAATTTTTCATATGACAGAGTTTGGGGACTTTGGGAATTCTATATTACGTTTCAGCACACAGCGTTCTTTAAGAACTTATGAATATAGACAATCCTAAGTATTTGTGATTATCTGTTATCCTCTTTTACAACTGGAGCGGAGCATAGGATCGTACTAGCATTGTATTGGGTGGCATGATTCAATAGCTCAACTAATCCATCGAAAAATAGGACTCAACTATAAACAAATAATCTCTAAAAAGTCATATTACAAATATACACCACAAAATATACTAGAAAATATGTAGACAAATAGAACTATATTTTGACGTGATACAAACTTATAGAAATATAATGCATAATAGACCGGACATAAGCATATTAGATAAAATATGCTGTATGTTACTAGCATAAAAAGTAAAAGGATCTAGAAAAAGAAACAAGTTATCACTTTACCATATTAATACATCTAAATATAACTATAACTTTATCTATACTAATAACATGTAACATTAATTAGAGAAATTTAAAACAGAAAGATCATGTGACCAACAAACAGTTATGGTCTGTTTATTTGTGCAACATTGTCCAAGTTGGGCGAATTCTGGCACTAAGCCGAGAATGTCTTAACTCGATAATAATAATACTATATATAGTTACACAGACTTTAGTCTATAGGTAAATAAAATTGCATTATAATTCTAATTTAATTCTAATATTCTAATAGTGATTAAAAAGTGTCATAATTGGTTGAATAATTCACATTATTTTTTATTATTAATAAATAATAATAATATGATGATAAATAATGATAAAAATGATAATAAAAAAATAATACATCATTTTTGTTCGTATTGACGTATTTGTATATATTGTATTTAAGAACATCGTCGATAGAATAAACTTTTCATAAAAAGATTGTTTATTTGCATTACAAGGATGTGGCCCAAGATGTTATAGCTGCGAAATCTACCCATACGTCCCCTTTAATAAAAGCAGATTTTATTCAATACACATCAATATAATAAAAACTGTTCAATAATTTAACAAAAAATATTTGAATATTTCTAAAAGGTCCTATTCCATCCTTTATATAGACTAAACCTTGCGTTATAGTTGATATCCAAAGTAATCGTCTGTTTATTGGGTTTAGTTCAAAAGCAACTTAAGTTTTAGATAAAGTATATAAAGACTTTAAAACAGCCTTTAAGAGAATTGTCAGTCCAAATGAGGTTTAGCTGGTTTAAAAAATGATAAAAGCAGAATTTGGTTTTAGAAAAATTATGTACACAAGAGGAATATTTGTTCCACATGGGGTGTCTATTGGGGAAGTTTATACTGTATAACGAAAAACACTTTTTCGCTTATCTTTTTTAACTACTTTAAATACAATCTTCCGTAAAAAAAAATGTTACTAAAATTTCTTTTGTGGAATAAGACAATTTCTGTTGAAAAGACCAAAATGTCAGAAAACTTTTCAAACTAAAATATCTAATTCACATCTAAATATATGCGGTTAGTAGTGTTGTTGACAGTTTTTTATATTTTCTGGTTTTGGTTGCAACTGAATGGTAATCAAGAAATATAAATTTCGGCTCTATATGTTAGAGAACCGAATACAATAATTTTAGCAAGAAAAAAAAATTTTATATATTTTCTCATAACCACAATTCCATGTAAATATCTAAATATCTCAAATTAATTCATTGTATGTGACATAAAATTGGAAAAATAACTTCATTCATAAAATCTCACTTCGTCTTAAGTTTTTAAATAATTGGAATGCACAGTAAGAGTTAGCATTCAACGCCAACAAACTGTGCATACTAAAAGAATCTGACACAATGCGTCATTTACAGGCAACCAAAAACAGGAAAATAACTAAGTATGCAGGCAGTGAGATGCACACACAAACCAACAGTTAAGTACCAGATATAGTGAGTACTGACGACTGACGATGAAGTAGTCAAATTAAATTATATTCAAGAAAAGAGCTCACTCAGTGCGCTTTATCAGTTTCCTGCTATGCAGTTGAGCTTTCTTTTTATCTGCCTGTCTGTCTGTCTGCGTGTCATTCCACTAGTCAATTTATCTGATAGCCTTTAGTAATGTCTCGCTTGCATGTTAGTTTGTCCAGTCAGCATAAGGCTACTTTTCTTTGATTTTACTCTTCATTAATAACAGCAACGAGGCAACGAGGCAACGAGCACTTGAACGCTTTTGGCAGTTAGCAAAACCAACGCGTCACTCTTTGAAGAGTGCCCATGAATCATGCACAGAAGCAACAGCTCCGAGTGGAGCGATTCCATTGATTCCGTCGAAGTGCAGCTCATGAATTGAATTAACATTAAAATTGCATTAAAATGTACTACAATGAAAATTTTGCACATTTCTCTTTCATTTCACTTTATCTACGAAATTTTACTATATTGCACTTTCTCGTGGTGCAGACAAAAGTATCTCTACGGCATACGAGGAGTACTTGCAATAAACGAAAATCATGTGTGAATGATGTGAATTATAGTAACAAAGAAGTACTGTACACTACGTTGAGAATGATATGGAATATAATATTCTCTTATTAAAAAAAAATTTGTGATTTTTTTTAAATAATTTATTAATAATATTTTTATATGCATTCTATGCATTTTTATATGCATTCTATGCATTTTTATATGCATATTTTCTCTGTCAATGTCCGGCTTTGGCGTTCAGCAGATATAGGTTTTTAGGAAGATACTTCTTAGATAGTTTATCAGACTGTTAATCGGTAAAGACCAAAGATCTAAAATTTAATGGATTTAGTTTCTACTCTTCTATACTAGGGTTCTTGCGACGAATGTGGTAGCAAAATGAGAAAAAATCACTAATTGGCTGAACCAACCAACCAACCAACCATATATATTTCAGACTTAAAGTTTACATTCTCATATATGGATTTCGAGCACTACACGCCAAGTTAAGCTTACTGACGAGCTTAAGTCGCGATAATATTTGGGATATAGTTTTTATAAAATAAAAAAAACAACAATTATTTTAAACTACATCACTATGCAAATATTTACAGTTTGATATGGAAATGTTGTGGTGAAGTGCATAGGTGCAAAGGTGCATAAGCATGCAGTTAATTTTTTATAATAAACTGTGAGGCTGTTATGAGGCATACAACATGATGTATGCTATTTCGAATAGTCGTGACACTTATTTGGCACGCATTCATATGAAGTACAAATCCTCTCTGATATACTGCAACACAAGCACGCAAAATGCACTTTAAGAGTTTTATTGAATTATTCCACATTTCACTGAAGACTGCTAGGCATTTGAAACATGCTAAAATGTTTCCTTTTGAACTTAACGAAATCTTACTTATACTATTTAATACTTTATATTTGACACATTATGTATAAAAAAAATAAAATAGTAAATAAAATGAAAAAAAAAAATTATAATAAATAATATTATAAGACTTTTTAGCACCGAATATGAAAAAATTTATTTTGCAAATATATTTCTTTTATACCATATTTGCACTTGTCTCATTTAAACATTTTACTTGCTAATTAAGTTCACTATGTTAATAAAGATAATTTACCATACAAAAAGCTTTCATATAAATGAGCTCATTACAAATAAATCAACTAATTTAATAATATGTTTGCACTGCTTATTTAGTAATAGCACGTTCACACTGCCTTATTGAAGCGATTTTGCTCATTATGATTTACAATACGATTGCTTTCATATAAATGAACTCATTATCAATAAATTAGCTCATTTAAGGCGAAAAATGTCGAATGCAAGCTTTAAATATGTATGTCCCATGAGAAAAATTACCCCGAAAGAGAAATTTGAAATATGAATCATATGTTTTATATATAAAATATAGACAAACAACAGCTGAGCTGTAAACAAAGGCATATATTTAATATATTTAATTGATAAATAAAATGTATATAAATGATTTAATATAACAATAATATTTTGAATTTTTTTCATGTGATGTATTAATAGGTGAAAGATATTTATTTCATTTATTCGACAATATCTAAAGTCAGGTATGCATCATTTTATAATGCAAAGTGATATAAGTCCCAGTAAACTGAACACAATTTGGTTTGAATTCGCAAAGATCTGTAAAAACTTAAAGTAAAATCAAGGTCTATGTAATAACTAAGAAGCAATAACATCTTTTATTAAATGATTGAAGAATATTATTTTTTTCTTAAACATAAACAATTTAATAAGATTAATAAGATTATTCAAGAGAATTAAAATGATTGGATTATAAAACTTGGAGTATTTCGTTTCAACGTCAATAAATAAATTCAAATGTGTTAATTTTTTTTGACTTTGTTATTATTATTTTAATGATATTGTTTAGGGTTTTGTGTATTCACAAAATAAAATTGATTGAGTATTTTTTTTTTATGGACTCAAGTCTTCATTTTAAGAAACTTAATATGTATGCATATTTTTTTTATAAAATTATTGTAATTCAAAACCTTTGGTTTTGTCCTGCCGGGACTGAAAGTATATAAAAACTGATCTCAAGTTAATAATGATGTATGAATAGCAGACGAACAACTTTGAAATAGTGAATAAGTCAGTATAAAACACATGGGATAAAAAAACAAAAGAGAAAAAATAAAACGAAAAAGAGGAAATCTGTATCCAGTCATGACATCCACTGCATTTAACAATATATGCATGAGGTTTAATATAGCATTTAATTATGAGTCACATTTATTATAATCGAATGATATAAAAATCAGCTTCTCATCTTAGTATCGTATGTGTAACTACTCGTCGATTGTGGCAATTAAGGATAATTTATACATCCAGTCGAAGCCCATTCCTTTAATATTAAGCATAACAAGTACACTCTCCAACGAAAGTGTTGAAAGGGATACATAAGCAACATTCAATAAACTTCTAAGATACAAAAAAATTCTAATTTTTGACAAATGGAAAATAAATATTCATCCAAAATATGTTTGTTAACAAATTTATAATATTTATGTTAATTCAAATATAAAACCTAAATATTTCATATATAAAATAGAAACTATTGTATATAATGAAGAGGTTTCAAACAGTAGTGAATCACAACAACAAAATATTAAAAGCTAAACGGATTCAAATAGCAAAGAAAAGACAGAGACAAACATTGTGGTTAATTTATTGAAATTCGGCTGACCATACAACGGTATTTCGAGTATTGCCAAGTACTCATCATCAGTGGTCTTAGGAAATATTCGAATTTCTTTTTAAATAGTTTAAAGTCCGTATATAGTTTATTTGGACCGCAAGTAACAGGCTTAGAACGCGAGCTTGTGTTTTTCCACAAATTGTTAGGGCTGCATATATTTTTCGTGCTCAATATCCAGGTTTTTTGTCACTTCTTATTCATTGAATCTATGGCTGAGCATACAGCTGTTTCGAGTATTGCCAAATATCCATCATCAGTGGTCTTAAAATTATTTTTTATATTCACTACTACTACTATTGTCCATTTCCTTAGGCATAAGGTTTCAATAATTCTGCTAAATCTGACTCTGTTTTATATTTTATTATTTATAAATAATTTCTTGAGACTGCAAGTATCAAGGGTTGAAGTCGTACCCTGCCTAAATTCGAAGCTCAGAGTCAGTGTTCGTTAGCCAACTGATTCAAAGTCGTACTTGAGTTTAATTGTTTGAACTTGGAGTTTTGTTAATTCTGCTGTAAAAGTTTATTAACAAATTTACTTACTGCATTATATTTGAACGAAAACATTAATCAGCTGTGGAATAGTTATTTTTAATTGTTAAATTACAATAATAATTGCATTTAATGTAATTTAAATTAATTACTTTAGTCCATTTTTTCATCATAATATGTAATCAAATTAAGTGAAGTTCATTTTTTTAAACAAGATTTCCGTTTCTTCATCACATTGCCTACGTTTCTACAAGTCTTAACTCTGGAAATAAGCTACATATATTATATAGTGCACATATGCCTATCTAACATACATAAGATACATGTAATATATTTATATTATACTCATATACATTCTATACCCACGATATTAGTCTTAAATAATTTTTTTTTCTTTTTCTTCTTACATTTGTCAGAACTCATTTTCAGGTATATATGGTATATAATGCAAGTGGAAAATAAAAAATATATGAACCAAGTTGAAGTGAAGTAACTTATGCACATGAGCAGATCGAACAAAAGTTAAATAAAATCATGAATGAATGAGTGGTCAGCTGAATAGGCAGACGAACGGACATAAAGCAAGACAAAGAGATTTAGTACAAAGGTACACAACTTTACGTACATATAAGTGTTTATATTATATTGCTTATAATATTATGAGACACAACAATATATTTAGCTTTGTACCTTATAGATACATTTGTCCACGTATATTGTGCTCTACGTATGTTGGGTTGCTTGTGAATGTGAACAAGCAGCGCATTTGAGTTGCGGCATGATATGCACAAAGCGTTAAACTGATTACCTGCACCTTTATTTATTTAACACTGCTGTTCAAAGAACAGGTAGTTACGGTATAACAATATTTGTGTACACATTCGTATATATCACATAGACATATTCTTCATCTTCAAGATAAGAATACGTTTACTCTTTAAAAACAGTACAGAAAAATTGTGAATGAACTTTGCTGCCGAGGTTTATGAATGCTATTTTGTTCAGTTCCGTTTTACTCGTACTACTCCTTTGTATTTTGTTGATTTACTTTGAGCTACATTTTCTTGGTTCGCTATATATAGTAAATATAGTTTCTGTATTTACTAGTATAAGGTATATAGCATATGCATTTCATAAAATTTTTTACGATTCGCTTTTGAGCGAACCATTTACGAATATAACATATATGCTTTATACGAATTTTTCAAGACCTCCATATCAATTCAATACTCTACATATTTTAGATATCATATCGGCAATTCATTTTCTCAGATTCCTATCACCACTTCTTTTATTTAGGCAGTTTTGTTCATTAACGTTGCCAATATGGATATTTACCATATAAAGAGGTTTCATATTAATGAAGTCATTATAAATAAATCAATTAATTTATGGCGAAAAATGTCGAAAGCAATCCCTGAAAATAAATTTCTCACAAGGGAAATTAGCAACATCTATTTGTCATATGTAAAATGTATGTAAAATGTCAATAAACAGTTGGCAAACAGTTGAGATTTATTGTCTCTTCCTTAAGAATATTCATTCCCAGGGGAATGTATATGTGCATTAGCACAGGGCATTTTAACAGCACAAGTGTTGCCGACTTCTCATTCTCTACACAGAATCCACTCGTATGTATACCCAGTCTTGTAAGGTGGTATTTTAGTTTACGATACCCTATTAGGATTCCTGTGATGTTTCTATGTTTTTCTTTTGATAGGCTCATATATACAATCCTGGTATCTCTTAATGTTATAGATACCAATAAGTAATTTGGATGGGTGTACAATACATCAAACTGACCGCAGTGCATAGAAGTCTTAGACTAACCCAAAACTCCCAAATACCATTGACCACATGATTTGGATTGTGGTAATCCTTGTATATTATCCCAGTAATCCTTTTTATTCTGGTTCTCCTTTATTCTTATGAGAGAAAGATCATCATCATATATATATATATAAATATAAATATTATTAATGTGCCTTATAAAATTATTTATCAAACTTACGGTTTAGCTCATTTAAAGTCATAATGACCAAAATAAAAATATGCAACAACAACTACAACTCTGACCAGTTGCGTTTCCTCAGATGATTCTTTATGTGAGTTACTTTGACTGAGACTTACGATCGCTGCTTTTTTTTACCTATTTTTGTAATTATAGCAGGAAGAGAAAAAAATTACTAAGCGTTTCTATAAAATTTTGCTATTATAAATTTTATCTTTACTTCGTTCTGATTGTTGTTGTTTTTATTGTTGTTGTTGTTGTTGTTGCTCCTGGTGTTGCTGTTGTTGGATTGTTGTTGGTATTCTGTGAAATTTAAAGGCCAGCGAACGCAGCTGTTTTCGTTAAATATACATTTTTTATATGCTTTTAGATACTTGGTTTTGTTGTTTTTGTTGTTTTTGTTGTTTTTGTTTTTGTGTTGTGTGTTTTGTGTTTTTTTTTCCAAAGTGCAAGAAGTACGTGTATCTTTATTCAGGTTTGTAGTTTTGTGTGTTATTAATTGCGAAATGCATGAATGGTGATGGAATTGCTTTCATAGCATTCAGCGGAAACTGTTTTATATGAGAAGATTATCGTGTGGCATGTGAGAATGAAAATGCGGTTAATATGAAATAGTTTAAAATTAAAAAAGAAGTGTATATAAATAAACAACAAAAAAAAAAATAAAAAAAAAATTTATAAAATAAGAAAAGGTAGAGGATAGAAAAATCCTGTAAACGTTAACATTATCACTACTATACGAATATATGAACATAATGAAGTTGAAATAATTTGCTCATTTATATGTTATGTTAGATGCTTAGGAAAAAAACTCAAATCTTCACTGTATTAGCGTAATTATGATGTATTAAAACGTTCTTGCTTAGCTTTTAAATATTTTAATAGTTTAAAAATGATTCGTTATTATTCTATAGTAATTTGCAAATTAAACTTTTTATATGAATGTATTAAGTTAATGTAGATATGCTTTTTCTGGGTGTTAAACCAAAAGTGTTTGATGGCTAAATGAATTACTAAAGTATGAATTAGATCAGGGCTGTTGAGACCTGATAGCAACTTAGTTAAATTTTACTCTTTATTTAATAATATAAGTTCAGCACTTCCTTTGGTTTCCAGTAATCATTGAAAAAAGCACTGTTATTTGTTGATTTTGAATAATTTGTAATTGTTTATAAACTATTGCATGTTCCTTTATATAAGCCACAACTGCTGCGTTAATATTGTGAACAATATCACAAATATTACATATTAAACTATCTGCATTTTTCCTTAAGTAACAATATAAAATTGATGTCAGCTGTTTACAATTAAAATGTAAACAAAGAAAAGCTCCACAACTAGAAATTTTTGACACATGAAAGCTCTTACCCGTTTCTTAAGTAACTTGTGCTAATGTAAACGACAAAAAGCTCAATGTTACTAAGTAAAGCAGTGGAAAAATAGTACATATAAGGGAAATCACAACAAAAATGTCAAATGCCATTATGCGAAATTTATTTTCGAAAAGGAAAATGATCGAAATTGACATAAACAAAAGAGAAATAAGTCAAGTAAAAAAGTAAGAATTTAAAATGTTTTTTCCTTTAAATAAGAATTATACAGAAAAGTTTTTGCATTTTCAGTGTTTTCCATAGCCAATTTACTAATTTCTGCAAATACTGCAAAACTAAATAACATCTACTGACAAATAAAATATAAATAAGCTAAAGCTCTTCAAGAACATTCAGAGAACTTTCTTCTACATAAACCTCTTTGATATGCATAAATCAATTTATGCCAATGGAAACGATCAAATCTTAATTTGATTAATATAAATTGATATAGCTGCAGTTGAAACATGGTATAAGAAACTAATTCTTTTAGTTAATTATATTAGTTATTTAGTTATTATGTTTTGCGGCTTTAATTGCGATCAATTTCTATGGATCCAATATAGAACAAGCATAAGATATAACTGGTTTAGGCTTTGCAACAACCAATAGAAATTAACTTGTTTATTAGGTTTCTATTATATTTTTTATTGGCCTTTAAAAAGTATTGTAATACCACCAAAGCAATGCAGAGTTAACTACAATAATCTCTTAAGGTCTTGGCGCCGTCTATTACCCTTTATTCATAAAATTTTAAAACTTTATATTACTTAAGATATATCTTTAAAGTACCCATAATAGTTGTACTCATATATTAATGATTTATTAGTACAAAGCGAAATATGTTTGTTTCCTTTTTTACCGGCAAATTCTTTTTTATGGACGCTTAAACTGCGAAGAAGAACTGAAAAATAAAACTAAATCCTAAAAAGTTTAAAAAAAAAAAGTTCTTATGTTAAGCAATTAAAATTCTTCTTCTAAAGTTTTTTTTTTTGGTCATAAAATAATTGTTTACAATGAAAGATCGTTTGACGTTGAAATTTTGCCACTTTTAATATTGTCTTGTGATGCCGTGGGATAATTTTTTTTAATGTCAACCCAAATTTTGTTTTCGTTGGGCAGATTTCTCAACTTCTCATCACAACCCAGAAATATATTATCATGAGAGTATATATTTATGTATTTTCTTGTATATATATGTATATATGCTTAATGGCATAGTAGAACAAAATTACATTCATTAAATTATGAAATATTTAACTATTTTTCTATTTCATTTTTATTTCCTTTTTCTGTTTTAATTATTTGTAAATATGTTAATTAGTTAAACTTTAACTTCAAGAGAAGGAATAAATATATTATAGAATATTTGAAATATAATATAAATTTTATTATTGCGACCATATTCTACAGTTATGTATATTTAAACTTTTACCGTTCTGTTGCGCGGTAGTCTAAAATCTTTATTCGTCTTCACACCAGGTTATTGCAGATTTAAACACTTTCTGAATATTGCATAGGTTTTCAATAATATAGATGTAAATATGATTTTTAATAGCACATTCACACTGTCTCAATTAAGTGGTTTTGCTCATTATAGCTACTAATGAGGATGATTTACCATACAAAGTGCTTTCATATAAATGAGCTCATTATCAATAAATCAGCTCATTTAAGGCGAAAAATGTCGAGAACAACCCTTATAAATAAATTTCCCACAAGGGAAATTTAAAATATGTGTCATAAGATTTATATGTATAATGTAAACAAACAACAGCTGAGCTGTAAATAAAGGCACTGAATATTTAATAAAATCTTTGTTTTTATTAATTGAATATGTAATTGATACATGAATTGAATATAAATGACTGACTATATAAATTATATATTAAATTTTTTTTTGTACGATATATTATTAAAGCCGCGTGCGAGTTCAAGTAAATTTATGGTAAACTGAGGGAAATAGTAAATTATGTCAGTATGGCAACAAATGTTTGTATTTATCAGAATTTTAAGTAGTGTAAATTAGAAAAAAATTAGGTAAATTAGGTATTGTCATTGTGAAAATTTTATCAGATTATTCAATAAATAAATTTGAAAACTTTTAACTAAAAATAATAAAAAAGTGCAATAAATAAATAAATAAATATTTACATAAGTACAGTGCCAAAAATCCCTAGGAAATTTCAATTAACTTTACTTCAATTTACTCGAACTCGCACATATCCTATATGAAGTTTATTTTCTTTGTATAAAAGTTCTACAAGCTGTATATATGGCCTTATTATAATGTGCACGTTCACTCATTCATATAAATGAGCATGTACCTAAATGAGACAGTGTGAATGTACTATTGAAGAATAGCAGTAACAACAAAGTGCCATTAAGTGTCAAAGTAAGAGATATTTTTTTATATGTTTTCACTTGTCACTTGTTTCGGCAATTCTCCACATTAAAGTCGCTAATGAGAATAATTTACCATATAAAGAGCTTTTATATAAATAATCTTCATTTTATAATAAACTGATTTAAAGCGAAAAATGTCAAATGCAACCCTTACAAATAAATTTCCCATTAGGGAAATCACAAAAAGTTGAAATATTTGTCATACATTTTATACATGTTAAATGTATCAAACAAGCTACTTCACATGCATAAATGACCTTATGCTAATGGAAACGATTACATTTTAATTTTATTATTTTAAATAGCATAACTGGAGTGGAATCATTATTTTAATGTTATATATTTTTATTTGAAACTTTGAATGAAGTTATTTTCTAAACTTGTTATATTATGTTTATTCTTATAATCTATGTAGAAATTTTCTATTCTTTCACTTAATTTTTTTTATAAATATGTGTTGTTTGATTAACTCTTATACTTTTGCAATTTACTGCTGATTAGGGCTTCTTCTTGCTGTGTTTCCCTAATAACAAAGCCTGAATGTTATTGTACTTATGGTAAAAAGACTTTAAATAATAAACCGGATTTAATGTGATCAACGATATAGAAGCGGAAATGCCCACCAGTCAAAGCAGTCAAAATAGGTTAAATAAAAGATACAATGTTCTTTTGAACAGGCACCGCATTTCACTGAATTTCGGGGAGCTTTTAAAACAGCTTGACACATATTGTTTAAGGATTAACACGCGTTGATTGTGGTCGGCAGGTAAATGAGCTTGAAATTAACATATAAATTATATTTTAACAAGAAAAATAAACTAAATAATGTGTCTAGATAAACAAGTCATAATAAAGAGAAACAGAAATTACAAACAAAAAACACGAAAATCTTTAAGAAAAGTTATCTCCCCGAAGCTGTGTTTTACTTAGGGCTTCTTCTGCATTTGATACAGAAACCATTTGAAGGAAGATTTTTAATGAAATACTACTTGTTAATTAAGAGTTGCTAAATTAACCGCATTGAAAAATGTTTTCTTAATAATATATTTCATAATTGCTATTTCATAAACGATTTAATATATTTTAAATATTAATTTCGTTAAAAATTAGATTCCAATTACTAACTTAATGAGTTGTATAAAATTAGGGAATTAAATCTTTATTTATAAATATAACTACATTATACATTCTATCAGAAAAGTGTAAAGAACGTATATATTCTTAATAACATGTCTTGGAAATATTTACGCGGATACATATCAGGTCAATTTTTATCATCGTGTGAGCTATGAATTAATGGTATCTGCGATTTCCTGAAATTGTAGATTGTTTATGATAATAAGTGGTTGTCCCTATTTGACGGAATTTATTTAGTTAAAAAACTATATACGGACAGTTAAAGTAATATATGTTCAAAGACCGTTATATACGATGGAATCTAAAGCAATTGCATGGTCAGTCTAAATATTCATTCATTTCATTAAAAATTTAATTTCTAGATTTAAAAATTCTTCAACTATTATTACTATTTCTATTCGAAGATTTAACATAGAACAAATATTTTATGATTGAAAAATTAATGGTTATTATCAATTTTTATTTCATAAAAATTTAAGTTATATGTTGTATTATAAGTAAAAATAACAATAATTTAGAGTAGTTGTGAGTTCTCTTTTTTAATATATATGTACCTATATATTTGTATATTTTTTTATGAAAACAGAAATAATTTTAATCTTTATAAAAAAAATTCACAAAAAAAATAGTATTATCCGTAACACATATAGTGGGGTTCACGTCTATTAAGTCCGAAGAATTGAAAGTTTATTTATGCAATGCAAAGTATTCATCTCTAGATGATAGTCAACGTTCGTTCAAATCTGAAAAAAAAATCTGATATTATAGATTTTTATAGACCCTTATAGATGAACTTAAAAATTCACTATCTTTTATAAAAACTGTGCAACTTCCAGGTTTTTTTATAAAACCTGGAAGTTACACATAACCTAATTGCTTTCCATCTGTTATTGGCAAGTTGCAGAAAGTAGAGGAAGGCACTTCTCTTAATGGTCTCTAGGGTAATATACCGCCAGTGACACATCCAAGGAAGCACCAGAGCGGGCTAAACTGTCAGCTTTCTCGTTCCCTTCGATGTTCCTATGTCCTGAAACCCAGATGAGAATGATATTAGCCAATCGATTTAGCTCGTCGATTGCTTCTCTTCATTCCTTTACTATCTTTGATTTTGTAATGAAAGATTCAAGGGCTTTGATTGCTGCCTGATATAATAGGTAAAATTTCAAATTATATATATCTATTTACCTGCAATTAAGGAAAGTTAATTAAAGCAGAAAGTTTATTGTTAATGACAGTCTTTGTTGTTGTAGTGGTGGTGTTAGTTTTATATGAAATGAATGAATTCTATACAACCTATAAGAACTTATATAGGTTGCCTTCAACTCAATGCTATTGTAAATTTAATTAAAGCAGAGAATATAGAAAATTTAATATAATATAAAAAATCAATTCTTTATATTTGTTTTTTCAAGTTTTTTTTTTTTTTTTTTTTTTGTATTCTAATTTGCAGATTTTTTAAGCGTGGTTTTATTATTTTGATGCCTTAGCTTAACCATACTTTATGTTCACGAGAAAATAAATATTTTAGAATTTTTACGGCTTTATATTACTTCCTGGACACTTAATGGGATTTATTAATATTCCCCTTTACAAAATTCACCTGTGGTTATATATGTTGGCTGCCTGTTTTCATTGCACAATACTTCTTCCTTGGTTTTATATTGAAATATATACGCATAGAACCGAAACAGGATATATTGCATACCCTTATAAGTGAGTGCGTATTTGTGTAAATACAAACAAGCCTTAAACATTATTGCAGTTAATTTTTTATATCTATACTCGGTTATTTATATTTTGTGTAGATATATAATCTACATATTTACACGGGAATACATACAAATTTTGAATGTTGCAAACTGTTGGATATCATCAACGCCACAGCGGAAGCATAAAAACGTCTGCATCCCATAAAAATAAGATCCTGTATCAATATTTGACAGTAAAATGTATCGCGTCTTGGTGGTTTAAGCTGCTTGTGCGGTTTACCCGAGAAAAATTTATATATCTATATATCCATACATACATACATGTGCCGAAATAAAAAAAAATAAAAAAAGCCAGATTGAATGAAATAAGGTCAACGCTGAATTTATGTGAATTTTTGTCGAATATATATTAAAAAAAAATGTGAGCAAGAAAAATTCAGAAAGTAATAAAATATAAACTACAAATTTCTCGTTAACTTCCGGCGTCAGTATAAACGCGAGGCACGTGTAATTGGTCGTCAGCCTTTAAGATAACCTAATACGTTTTTTATACATAAAATCCTTACAATATGTATCTTAAATGTTTATTTTATGAGATTTTTTTTCTCGTAGAACGCGGTAATCTCACGATAACAATAAATAAAATTTGTCAATATTGTGTTTTAATAATATTTCTTTTGATTTAAGTTCATTTACCTTATGAGTTTATGAACGTCCTTTCTATGGCTACTAAAACTTATGTTCTTAAATATAAAATTTCAACTAATGTTTTTTTAATAAACTAAATGTACTGTTTAAGTACAATGGCTCTGAACGGTTTGATACCTGTGTTTTCTTCTTACAATTATTCCCAAAACGTTGTTTTAGTGGGTTAGAGTCTTACATGGAAGTTTTCTCTTCATGGAAAAAAGTGCACAATTCACTGGATCACCGATATAAGCAATATTAAGCATATTCAAGCACTCGATACCGATCAGTAGGACTGTCTGCCGGAGTCTACTAGACGAGTCCAAGCACGACTCACGTTTATAATGGTCAACTAACTAAGTAATATGACCTTTACACTGACCTCAAATGACTGATTTGAGTCAAAAATCACAAATGAGAAGCAAACAACTGATTTCTGCATACAAAATCTCATATGCGCAAATGAGATCTACACTCCCGCAATGGATTTCATTTTAAATAAATGAATTCCAACGAGTTTCAAATGAATTCCAAATGCGAATGAATACATTGAACATACCCTAAATTAAAGTTTTTCATTCCATTTTGACAGTTTGTGAAAGCTGTTTTTAACATATTTACAAAAAAAAGTAAACAAGTATTTGGTGATTGTATTTTCTTGAAAAGGATGCATCTCTTTTTGGAACTTATACTTCCCAAAAATTACTTACCAGTTGGTAGCACTGACTGCCCCCAAATTGTTGGTCACCTGGTCTTTCCGCCAAAAATGCGGACGTGATTTACAGTGTTTTCCACCTCGTGTACCGAATCAAACACCTTTCAAGCCGAAATACTTTCTTCAATTCGCACGATATCATGGTATAGCTCAGCGTTCCATCTAATTCGATACTCGTCGCCAACGTGTGGGGAACCATAGATCTTCTTCTAATGCCTTCTCATCACTGTTGGTAATTATCCACGCTTCTGTACTATACAGCGGGACAAAAAGAACTTAATCGAAGCTAAAATTAAGTTTTCAGTTTATATTGTTTGAAGGTATATTTTACCTTCATCCAACATTTTAGAATAGACCAAAAATCAAATCCGCAGGCACATTGACAAATCAGCTATTTGAAATGGGAACAAATGAATAACAACGAATGTAAACACTCTGACTGTCAAATGACTGATTTAAAATGAATCATTTATGGACAGTGTCTACGCCACATAAGTAAAGTTTGATATAAACGATTTTATTTATAAAACACATGAAAAATGTTTTAAATTTGCCTACAAATAAATTTCCCATAAGGGAAATCACCAAAAGTTGAAATTTGAAATATTTTTCATATGTTTTATATGTAAAATGTAAACAAACAACAGCTGAGCTGTGAACAAAGGCGCTTAGAAAGTAAGTATTTAATAAAATATTTGTTTTTATTAATTGAATATGTAATTGATACATAAATTGTATATAAATGATTTAATATATTAATATATATTATTCTTTTGTGTGATATATTATTAAGTGAAATTTATCAAAATTCTATATTTAATATATTTGATTTAATATATTAATTACATACCATATTTAATTTTTTTTGTGTGATATATTAGGTCTGTTCCACGAGCTACTCGTAGTGAAACACAAGTAAAACACAAGTAAAATTTACTCGAAAATACACGTAAATTTGCTGGTGGAACGCACTTGTGTATACACATTGTTACTCAAAGTTACTAGAAGTAGCTGGGGGAACAGACCTATTATTAAGTGAAGTTTATTAAAGTTCTATCAGCTGCATAAATGAGCTCATTAAAATGTGAACGTTTATTCATTAAATATATGAGCACGTACTTAAATGAGGCAGTGTGAATGTACTAGTAGGCGCAAAATTGTACTTTTATCTTTTATTTATTCATTTTTTTTATTTTATTGTATTATTACATACTTTACGTTTATTTTTAAAGGCATTTACGTCACTACTTCTACATATTTTAAATGATGATGTATACGAAATAAAATTTAATTTTCAATAAAATTTATTATGTTTGCCAGTTGCCTTCAAAGTACAATATATATTTATATACATTGTTTATAAATGTGTTTAATTAATTTAATATATTTAAGTGAAACTTTAAACTGAATGTTCTTCTCCTTAAAATATTGTTCATTGAATTAAAATAAAGTAAAATTATTTTTCAAAAACACATTAAATTTATTAAATTGACTTAAGATATGAAAATAATTTCTTCAGTACAAATAAATTTAATCAACAAAATAACTCTGCAGTTTTGATTTTAGCCTTAAATACAAATATATATGGTATATAATGCAAGGATAAGGAATTCATTATACATAAGTAACAAAATAAAAAGGATACAAATTGAAAGCAAATAATTGAAAAGCTTAAGCGGTTTATGTAGATTGCGCGTATCATTGATGAGCCGCTTATAATTTCATTAACATTTCTTTGAAATTCAAACCGTTCATTTCAGGTAATTAACCTTTTTACGCTTTTTAACTATCTGAGCTCGTAATCGTTTTTAGTATTTTTTTGTGTTAATTATTTAAAAAGGCTTTCTTAAACGTCGTACTGACGAACATTGCAAGCACATTTCAGTACGTCTGTTAAATTCTTTATCGGCAAAGGAGCGGTAAAGGTGGTATGGTCGGTACTACTTTATTTGCTTGCCTCGACATTTGATTATTAAAAATGCTCTTGCAATGTTGTTGCTAGCCTTACAGGCGTTTTATTATGACTGTAGCTCTCGTTACACTCGTTAACATGACAGGTTCCAGTTTTAGGTTTTGACATAATCACCTTTAATTTTTCCTTTTTAACCCTTGCCCTTAACCCTTATTCTTTCGCAACAACGATTGAGCGCCAATTGACTGGAGTATTCACCATATTTCTAAGGGTCATTAGTATTTGTTTAGGTTTTGCTTTTTATTTGCTTGATTTCTTTCAAATTTGAATAAATGCGTTGGCGTAATTTGATCAACTTCAAATATTTAGAGCTATAATTTAATTTACTATAAAAATTTTCTAAGAAAATATTTTATAAATATTAGCATTATTGCTTTCAATATAGATATAAGACAATTGGTGAAAAATTTTTGTTTAAATATAACAATAGTCATTATTAGTATTGAGTTTAGTTGGGGTAAGTTTCACTGCGACCTAAAGACCTATTGTGTTTTCTTCAAAGATAGAGATTGTTTCTGTAAATACAATTTCCTAATTAATTTGTTGTATCAAACCTTGGTTATTTGGTTGGTCAGCGAAAGGATAAACTTTCGTTCCATATAATCATTAATTTTTCATCATTTTGCAATCACATTCATCGGAAGAAACCTATCGTTTCTTTATAGGATATATGCGTATCCAGAACCGTCTATTTTAGTTAACATACAATTGTGTCCAGGAATGGCTTTTCTTTTTAAGATACTATCGTATTCAGAAGTAGTTATTTTATAGGACAGAAACAAGCCAAAAAAAAATTTTAATTATTGGTGTGCTTATTGGTTAATATCACATCTCATAACATAAACAAACAACGATGGACAAAACTAGAACCATTCTATTGTCTTTCTGTCATTTAATAGATCTTTCACACAAAAACTTCCCTAAAAACGTTTGTAACTTAATAAATATTTTGTACCAAAACTTTTGTAAAACCCTGTATTTTCATCGGAAAATTCTAAAAATTAAAACTTAAAAATTTTTGTCACTAAAACTTAACTCTGAAGATTTCAAGAGCATTGTTTCGTTGCTTCACATGTTTTCTTTCGTAAGTTGCAAGTATTTTTTTGTTACTCTGAAGGTAAAAATTACGGCTTATGTTATGTACTGAATAAGTTGTGCGTAAGCAACAGCTGATCTATTCTACTTGTTGCTGATCAATGTTAAAAAAGAAAAAGAAAAAAAATTGAGAGTTACTCGAGAAATCGTGTATAAAATGTTTTCGATTATTCAAATAATATTCAAAATTTTGTGTAACAAAGTGAAAATATCACGGAGTACAAAAATAAAAAGCCTAATGCTACGCAGTGGTGTGTAATGATTTTCCCCACCCTGACTTGCTATGTTGCCCACCGGGTCCCTACTCTCCACGGTATTTGCTAAAATAACAGCATTTTCTGAGAAATTTCGTTCTGTTCTGGTTTTTTGACATTAAAATGTTAGGCGATCATGTTGTGTTTGTGCATTTAATGAATATAGATCTGAACTAGTCAGCCATGCCCGCGATGTTGTAACGATTAAATTTTTATTTAATAAAGTTTTAGTCGTTAAATGTTCGATTAGGGAACAAAATTCGACAGATCGAAAGTGATTCTAAATTGAATCCAAATTTAACAACCGAACACGCCATAAGTTACTGCCACCACATTCTGCCATATGTGGTGATTCATAAAAAGATATATATATTTTAATGCTATATACATATATTATATAAATATTAATATATTACAGCATAAGTTACTGTCACCACATTCTCCCGTGTGTTGTGTTTTTGAGTATTAATTTATTATATCAAAATATAATATATTATATTATATGTTACACACTTATAGTGTTGAGAATTTTTTTAACTTTGGATTTTAATATCAACAAAAAATCTAAATTGGCTTAGAAGTTGAAAAAATACACTTTTATTTTTTAAAGCTGGCAATGACTTTTAAATCTTATATAAAAACTAATTTTGAACGACAATTGTCATTCGTGTTTTGTACGCTAATATATCCTCACATAATTTTCTGAGAGCTCTATTGAAATTTTTTACGAACTACACGGAATTCGGCAATCAACTAAACTTTAATCATGTGGGCGAATTGTTTTGCTGAAAAAGAGTCTTCTGCTGGTAATATGTACGTGGATTCCTGCAGCGTTGTTATACCTGGTGAAAATAGCTTCATATATGCTGTGCAGACCTTAAATAGAAATAATTGGGCATCGCGTCATACCTTGGGTAATAGGATACGTCCGTTAAGTGATCAAATCTGTATGACATATGCTGGTTACCATGCCCTAGGCTGGCAGATATGGGAATCAGCCAAAAAGGAATGTGCTGCTTATAGTCATGGTACAAGAGCTGTAAGCGTAGCTCACATTACTTCCTATACTGCCGGTCTGCTTGCTGATATCAAGAGCCAGACATACAGCAAGATAATAATAGCTGGTTTTGATGAGAAAGGATCTCATATTTATAAAATTAGTAAGGCCGGAGTCGAGAGAAGCATGAGTCCATGTATTATAGGCTTTAATGAAGATGTGGTACATCAATACTTAGATGAGAAATACAAAGTCGTTCAAATGTGTGATGACAAGACCTTAATTAAGCTAAGCATGATGTGTCTAGCTAATCAAAAAATAAGTTTTGCCAAGTGTACAGTCTCCACTCATGTAAGGGGTGAGTTTTTGCGTGACTTGCCTGATGAAGAAGTTATGAAAATTATGAATGGCTCAGACGGAAAAGATGGTTGCGCAAATGGTGGTACCTCAATAGGTGATTTCGGAAAAGATGGCTTCGGAAAAGATAGTTTCGCAAAAAGTGGTTTCGGAATATGTGATTTTGGAAAAAATGGTTTCGCACACGATAGTTTCGTAAAAGGTGGTTTCGGAAGCGGTGATTTTGGAAAAGGTGATTTCGCAAAAGATGATTCCACAAAAGATGCTTTCGCAAAAGGTGGTTTCGCTTTAAAGAAATAGCATTAATTCATAAGCATTTTTTTTTTTAATTTTATTATGTTTCCATAGCATTTATTCCATAAACGTACATATTACAAGCTAGTTTACGCCATCGTAGCATGTTGTCTCTTTTGTACACATGTAAATTGTAGTTGAAATGTGTCGGACAACAGCACTTTTGTCTCTTTCGTACACATATTAGTTGCATTTGAAGAGCGTCAAACAACAGCACTGGCATGTAATATTTATGTTTTATGAAAAATTTGCTTTCTGTAAAAATACAAAGTTTTAATTAAAAATACTGCAAGTTTTTAATTAATTAATAAATTTGTTACTACTAAAATGAATATTGTCTTTGTCTTATAATTTTTTACTGTGGCATTGGAATAAAATACCGCTATTAATAAATATTAGTTCCCATATAAGTGTGGACGTATCTGAGAAACTATGTCAGTGCAATTTTGTAAAATCCGTTTTGCTGAATAAAAATAAAGAGCAAAAAAAAAAATAAACAGAAAGATGATCACATTACATGAATCTGGTTTTAATCGCTGCACATATAGTATTGCCTATACCTTTGTTACGCAGCAGTTATTAAGCAACTAGTGAAATGAGTGGTCCGTGGGGATGAGTTAAATCCCCACTTAGATTATATAAATTTCTCAACACATTTTTTTTACATAATTTAATAGAGCATTCTATTATTTTTGAACAAAAAAAAACTAAAACAAATGAGAAACAAAGAAATTCACCCACATATTAGTTGTATATTTTGGAACTAGTGCATATTCTGACCCCTGGTAATGCAACGATTCACCACTTGAACCAAAAATCCACAGCTTATGTTTGTTGTGTATCAACAAATTGAGAGCAATATGCTTCGCTCTCAATATAGCGCTGACTTGGCGAATATTAAAAACATACAACAATATGCTTAGTGGACTGTGAACCTATGACAGGAGTATAAAATTATTTAATACATATATGTACACATTTTAAAATAAATATATATATAATAATATATAAAATTCACGTTCTATTTATTATTTTTCAAATCTAGAACTAGTCAAAACACTAGTGCCGCGGTATATAGTGCGAGTACAATTTACACTATTCTACCCCTTATGAAGTAGTGAAAAGACTTATTCCGAGGTGTATCGTTTAGGGACAACTGACACCGGCAATGACAACTCAATATAAAATTCACCAGTTGAGCCCACGTAAAGTGGATTATAAAGCGACTAGTACTATACACCTGTGGGGACTAGTAAATTCAATAGTTCAGAACTAGTCGCAGGCGCTGATGGGAATGGATTAATCTGACTTAGCGGTACTACTATTACCTTATAAATTTTGTTTTTATTATTGAAATTTGCTATAATATCGGCTGCGTCCATGCATATGTATTAGTATCAATTATAACAAATATTACTAGAAGTATATTGAAGATAAATTAATTAATAGAAAATTGGCATTTGTGCTGGAAATTTAGAAAAAAAAACCATAAGATTTTATTTTGCAGTATGTTTATTGTGTTCGTAAAGGATATGAGACTTACGATTATTCATTTTTGAGAAGATTTAAATATCAATAAATTAATATTAATAAATTATATATATTAAGTGTATTTAAAATTGCTAGTTTATATATCTAATCAGAAAAGAGGGGTCGTTTTTCAATAATTCATTGTTGAGCATTGTAAAATTAACTAAAAACATAGATTCAAGGTTTTGGCTGCTGGTCATTTTTTTGGTGGAAAATTGTAAGTAAGCAAATCTACATTTCCTTTTAAATAAAGGCACAATCAAAAAGTACAAAAGTTATATTAAAAACACGATTGAAAATACTGCTATGACACTCTACATAACATATATTTTCGTTATTTTACTTCAAAAAAGATAGAGCAAGAAAACTGCTCTTATTTTACTAAACATCGTGGTGAGTAAGGACCGGGTGGGCAAAATAGCAAGACCGTGTGGGGAAAACCATCACGCACTATTATGTAGCAATAGGCTTTTTGTTTCTGTGCTTCCTGATATTTTCACCTCATTACACAACATATTGAATATTATTTGAATAATCCAATAAATTTTTAACACAATTTGTCGAATAACTCTTAGTCTCTTTTCTTTATCTTCTTTGCTACAGTTCTGTAAAAAAATTTCATAATTCTTCGAAGTGATTTTCGTATTTCACAATTTTGTTGGTGTTCATCCTGTTTCGAAGCTTGTTTTAAAGTAATATTTATATATCTAATTCGATAAACTTATGGATTTTTTATAAGTTATTGTGGTGACGATAAAGATTGTGATTGTAATTGGTTATGTATAACAAAAAGCTGGCGATATCGGGTTTAACTGCATATTGTGTATATGTATTTCCAAGAAGTATTACATCTGTTACGCTTGCTGATGACCATATACATATGGCAATGGCTCCAATAACTATATTTTGCAATTTTCTCTTCAGTTTTGATATGTCTGTTATAGTCGCTAACGCAAAAGGAGTTTATACAGCTGGTTTTTAAATTGAAGTAAGATTATGGCGACTTCTCGAACAGTTGTTATGGAGGCACAATAATAATTCAAGTGTTTCTGGAAGTTTTGATGCCATAACTAGCACATGCAATGTATCATTCGAGAACCTTACCAAGGGTTAAAATACACATATTGTTACGCTGGCGTTACTGCATTGCATTTGTTATATTTATATAAATTATATTTATTTGTTCTGATTGGTGAGTATAATGATCGCATTAATTGACACAATTAGATATTTTATAAGGTAAGATATACATATGCATTTATATATATAGTATTCAAGTGCAGTTTGGCGCATATAATGTATACTAGTAACCTCAGCATTGCGGTTATTGAACAAAAGCGAGTCTGCGAGTCTATTACTGGTTCAGATATATATACATATATATATATATATATGGTTTCAGATATAACAACTGTGCGTACGACCCACCCAGAACCACTTGGCTACAACAACCAAGTATCAAGCGAAATCAATAGATTTTAACAAGGTAGTAGAACTATACGGGGGCTACAACATCAACAATTTGAAATAAATGTTCGCTTTCCAATCATTTCGTATATTATGGCTATAAGTGTTTTTAAGGCATAATGGAAATACAAGCAAATGCCTTTTGAAAAGTTTTGAATAAATAATACTTTAACAAGCTATTATAGCAATAATAGCTTGCTGGTAACTAATAGAATTATTAATTATATATAATAATTATTATTAAGTAAATTTATTTGCTTTCAGAAACTAAATGTACTTAAAAGGATTGGAACATCATTCCGACTTTTCGTTATAATTTACATAAAACAATAATAAATGGAATAACTTTAACTAAGAATATAAGTGAACTGTGGAGATGGTCATCTATTAGTTCTTTTCATCAAACAGTAAGTTGATATTAGTTATAGTATATTAGAATACAATTAATAAACAATTTGTATATAGTTATACATTTGATTATATTATATAAAATTAATAGTTCAGTAATGCTTCACTGTGATGTCAGTATTGGATCTTATCCTATTCTATTAATGAAGTCTATTAGATTTCATGAGTTTTCTCTCACTCATTCATTTTTTTTTTTGGTAGGAGTTATAGTTTTGCGTTCTTTTAAAACCTGTGAAACCAAGTTCAATTAGAAATTGTAGGCGTAACTCATCTTATATTTCATAAGAACGTAATGTTCGATTGGTACCTGAGTTTACAGGATCTTGTTAAGAAACTACAGTTATATCTGTAACAGAATTATCGGATTTTTCGGTTTAAATGTAACAAATCTAAGCATTGGAATTTAATCCTTAGTGAGCAAGAAAACCGCTTTAGATATTGTTCTAGACTATAGACTATAAATATTATTATTAGAAATACTACAATTTGTATTGTCAATTATGTTGTGCTCTTTCATTCCATAGATTGTTATGGTACTTTGATGATGTCCTTAAATAAGTTTATAGTCAATTAATTGCCATATCATTGTAACGAATTATATTCTGTCCGATATCCATAATATAGTTGATATGTTATGGTTTATCTGGTTAACACTCATACCTTAGTGCTATACAATGAATTTGTAGATTATTACTTAGTTCCTTAGTGTGCAGACTATTTCATTTCAATTCGTATCTTCATTAAATTTAAATTGTGTATATATGTTATATGTGTACATATACATATGTTTGCAATTTTTTAAAAAAATTTTCAAAAATTAATGAATTGTGCTACAAATATTATTCGAGATCTTCAAAGCTTTGATATATTGATGTTTAAGTATATTTATAAAGCAATACATAAAGTGTTCGAGTAATTGAAGAATTTCTATAAAATAATAGAAATTTAAAATGTTCAGAGATTTCTACATATATCGTTAATTAATCAAATTGATTAAATATTGCACATAAATTATTGTTCAATAAATTAAAGATATTGCTGTTTTATTATTAAGCATATTAATTTAAAATTAATAAAATACATGAATATTAAATAATTTTGTAAAAGGGTTTGTGATCTGTTACGGCTTCTTAAATGTTGCCAATTCATTGACACGTTTAAGCATTTTACCATGTTCCCACTGCAGCAGCTAAATCAATTTATGTTCATCAAATCAAGATTTGGTCATTTCTATTGGGATAAGTTGATTTTTGCATGTGAAAGCGCTTTAATTTATCTGAAAGTTTTGTGATAGATCTATTTTTTCTATTAAGAAATATATTTTATTGATTTTCAACGTCCGTTTTGACGAAAGAAACTAAATTCTTAATATAAACTTTTGGTTTCAATAGAGAGGTACTTCGAGAGGTCTGAACACCACTTTTGAATAAGTAAACAAATTAAATTCTAGAACAATTTATGAACTTTGTAGTTGCTCTGTAGCAAAATTATTTTGTTAAAGAGTTCAATTATTTAAAAATAAATTAATAATAATAATAAATTAATAATAAATTAATAAAAAATTGTTGTTGTTGCAATTCAGTACTGTTCGAAGTCTTTCTATTAAACGCAATAGTTTCTACTAAGAAAACTAGTCTCAGCCGACAAAACTGATGTTTAAATTATATTTAATTAAATTTAAAAATTATTTCTGAAAAATTTGAAAATTAATTATTTCATAATTTAACAAAAATTTATATATATTAAATATAATACATATATATAATGTTTAAAAATATTATAAAATTACTGCTGGAATACTCTTAAATTGTTCTGTATAATTTATACATCTTAATGTGCTAAAATAGGCGTGAGCCTCAATTCCTACTTTTATGTTAATAATTTATAATTCTTAGGTCAGGTATAAAACTTTGCAGACCATGACACAAAACATTTACGAAAATATTTTAACTGTTGGAAAAGTAGAAATGATATACTATAAATCTTAGTAGACAATTAGAAAGTCGGTAAAGATGTTAACGTTAAAATGAAGTGAAATTACTTTAGAAAATAAATAAAATTTACAAAAATTAAAGTTAAACCACTATTTAATATGGATTAAGTTTAAAAAAAATTAATAAATATCAGATGATATTATAGGTATTTAATAAAAGTAATATACCTGGAATAAAAACCTGGAACTTGAGCATTGAAAGTTTGAGTAGCCTTGGCTACTTGTGAAAAAACACGATTAGTCATCGCTACTAACTTGACAGGCGCAAGTTCTAAATTTGACTCTTGCAGTTCAAACAAATTATATACGGACTACAAACTAATCAAGAAATTGGAATTTTTCCTAAGACCACTGATGATGTGTACTTGGCAATACTCAAAACCGCTATGTTTGGTCAGTCAAATTGCAATAAATTAAATAAAATTTTTGTCCTTGTCTTTTCTTTGCTATTCGAATCCCTCTAATTTTTAAATAGTTTCTTTTCGTCATAAAGACGCTTCACTCTCGGTAAGAAAAAGTTTACAGTAATATAGTTCATTTTTAAATATATTAATAAATATTTAAATATATGAATAAGTAAATTATATGTATATATATGTATATTTATTATATATATATATATAGTTAATACAAAAAGATGTATTCGTATATGTTGATCTATAGTATTTGTTTTATATAAATGATTTGAGCAAACAAGTTCAAGTTAAGTTATGCTTAGGCATGGAACTGTATGCTATACTGTACGTATAACCATTGCGGTACAAGTATGGGACAACAATAACAGCTGTGGTCGATACTGCGTTAGTTTACGATAATAAATTATACCGCAACGGTACTGCATTTAAAGTACTTGACCGCACGGTACAAGGCAGCGTTTTTTGTTAAAAAGAAATGACAGTTAAAAATTCAGAATAAAATTATTGCTTAACATGGAAAAACTGACTGCAGTTACAAAACTGCATCTAAAAAAAAATTTTTTATTTTATCTTAACCGATGCAATATGTTTTTAAAAGATATTTCATCGGTATAACTATATGTATAACTAGTTCGTAAACTATAAGAGTTTTTAATGATCAATAATTTTATACATAACTACATATTCACAATTTACGCACAAGTTGGTTATCTTTTTTTGACAAAAATCTTGCACAAGGATGGCTTTGTGCAAACGCAGAACACTCAAAAGTATAAATGCATCAATTTCTTAGTGAAAAAAAAAAGTGGAGGAAAATATAATTATACTCTTCTTAGTTTCCAGATTGAGAAATCACAGTGGATTTATAGTATATTATTGCTCATTTACTTTCACATTTTATCCTTGTATATAATAATATATTGTTGAGACTATTGTGTCTGGGTATATTATTTCAGTGGCAATGAATTATGACACACATGAACAGTACTTTTGAATGAATTCCTTTTAGGATCACTTTTAGAATTCACAACAAAATTCATTATATCATATTAAGATTTAAATATAAAACTTTTAGAAAATCCTAAAAATGTTCGGGTGGTTAGGTGGTTCTTCAGGTCTCACGAACGAATAGTGCGACGGACTATCTAGAATAACTTCAAAGATAGAAGTAAGCGGTATCTAGCGCAAGAACATAGTGGGTTTCAGAAGTCATGAGGTGATTTAGTACAATACTTCAAACTTCTGTTAGATCCACTTAGAACTACTGGCCTGTTCTGTACTACATAACAAATAGAGTAAAAAAGATTAGTTAATGAATTTATTTAAAAAAATGTTAATATAATACACAAAGAACATGGACAGTGCCGTACCGTACCATATCTCTTTGTGTTATCTTGATTCTATCGTTACCGCAGAACGTATGGAATTCAACCATATCATGTCGTACCGCAGCTGTTTAGATGTATCTTAGTACACGATACATATGTATATATATGCATATATATAGTATGTAAGTCACTTATTTACGTATATAGTGTAAAGAGTAGAGTAAAATATGCGAATATAAGTAAGCGCTGTGAGAACTTTTCGTTCAGGCTAATTTAATCAAATGATTAAATACTCTATATTCAGAGAACTATAATTTTAGGCTATTTTTTGTATTTGATTCACATTATACTTTTTTAATTCATTAAAATGAGTAAATATTCTATATTCAAGGGACTAAAATTTTGGGGTATTTTTTGTAAATGATTCACATTATGCTTTTTTAATTCATTAAAATGAGTAAATATCCTATATTCAAGGGACTAAAATTTTGGGGTATTTTTTGTAAATGATTCACATTATACTTTTTTTTTTGTTAACTAAAATTTTTAAATATATGCGTCCATATATTTCTTCGTTTTGGTTTAGTTTCATTTAAGCAGATCTACTAAGTGAATTGAAGCATTGAATCTAACTATTTCCCTGTAAATAAATTTTACTGTTTAATATTTTTAAATTTAAATATTTAATTTAAATTAAATAGATGTTAAACTAAAATTTCATTCCTTTTATCTACCACACATGAGTAGTTTTTAGTTTATATTTACACAATCAATTTCCATATAAATATCTATTAATAACAATTTTATTGACATAAAATGCAATTATTAATTTTGGTTTTAATAATATCGAACCTACCGAGATGTGAAATATATTTAAGAAATTTGTTGACGTGCAAGTAAGTGAAAGTGACTATTTGTGTTGAATTTTTCAATTTAAATTTCTTATTCCATACAATAAATAAAGTAAACAATTTAATAATTTTATGCTCAATTAACTTTGAATAGAAAATTTTTAAAAGTATCTATTTTTTCTATTTAAGTTTCAAACGAACAAGCACGTTATTCTGCAAAAATATAAATGATAAATCTGAAAATTTCAAACTTCGGTATAAATATATATATATACATATATATTATAGTTTCTGTTTGTAGATATAAACAAATCATTTTATTCTTAGCTTAATACTTCTTACTTTTACATTGAAATTTTCTATTGAATTGTAATTGTAAAGATTTTCATAATATTTTTATTTTTCAAGTTCCGTACTTCTTTTGTATGTTATGGAAAATAATTTGATGAGGTTTTTCGCTTCTCAGTAAAAATGAAGAAGAAACTTCATTTCTTTGTTAGGTATCTTATAGAGTCTATCTTGAAATTTTAAATAAAAGTACTTTTTATATAAACTTAAGTACTTGCTTCTGCAAGTTATTGTATATAAATCTAATAAATAAAAAAAATAAAAAATTAAAATAAAAAATAAAATAAAAAAAATAAATAAATAAAAAAATTTTTTTTAAAATAGATAATAACATTCGAGCCTCGAACATTTTATGAAATAAATTAATTAACACATCATTAAAATATTTAATTATTTACAATTATTTTATAATTATATTTTACTCAATAAAATTACAAGCAATAAAAAAAAGTTTGTGTAATAAAAACTGAATAATATTTATTTGTTTTTATTAAATTTATTACTTGCAGCCGCCAAAAATACTTGCAAATAATTAAGTATAAAAATTATTTCCAAGACCACTGAAAATACCATTCGTCACTTCAACCCCTGATTTCTGGAATGGGATTCCAATTCCCAGTCTTACACCTACACGGGCCCTTACTTGGCATCTATTCTCGTTTTGTTTGTGAAACACATTTCCGATTTGAATATAATGTTAACACCATGTTTAAATAGAAACGTCTTAACCTCATGGTAGTGTTGATCTAAGGCGTTAGCATTCTAGACTACTAATCGTATTTAGTCCATAATGATAGCTTATTTAGGTTGGGGAGAACGTAGGTTGAATATAGTCCCTATTTATCGTTTTACACTTGGTTTTGCTGTTATCTGTAGTGTTAGTAGTGTTATAAATGGATCTAGTAGTTATGCTGCAAAAATGAGCATTCAACAAATTAGTGTTCTAGAATTAATTTTTTATAAATTTTTAAAGTCATTTACATATAGATATATAAAGTAGATACATGTTACAAATTTCGTTTGCTATTTTTCTTAATAATATTTTACAAATATAATAACAAATAGTTAAAGTAAAAAACAGAGTATTTAATGTTTCAACGAAAAAATGTTTTCTCGAAGCTCTACAAAACTGTAATAACGCAAATGTAAGTATGTAAGTATGTACATTGTAGACGTTACGCTTTCTGAATTGTTGACTTATCTATTAAGAGCATCCGTGAGTTTTCTCCTAGGGCATGTACAGATGCAATTCAATTTGAAAAGTTTTTTCTTGTTTCAATTTGCAATTGTCTGTCTACAAAGATAATTTCGAAATGTAAATCATAAATTGTCTGTGCCAAAGCTTTTTAAACAAAAATTGTGGTGTTCAAGAAGTATACTACACAGTCTGTTCTTAATCCGATGAGAATAATCTAAGAGAAAAAACGCAAAGTGTTTATTATTTTGATTTTTAATTCCTCTTTATTGAAAATAGTCTTTGTTTGAGTCAAGACAACACTGGAAACATTCAACAATTTTTTTTTAAACACTTCTGTGAATGACCGAAATGATGTCAAGTGTTTTCATTTTATTATCAATTTCAATTAATAGCATAACCAAATTAGTACCAAATTATATAAATATGCTAGCGATAGTGCAATAAAACCCAATTGTTCAATTTTGACCCATAGCTATTGTAGAACTCACAAATGATATCTGCGTTTCCTGTCCGATCTCTTGCGTTAAATGAACTTTGCATAATTAGTTTTAAATCGGAGAAAAGATTTAAAGAAGCTGATTTGGCTCCTCTAAAAGCGTCATTTCTTTTTCTTTCTTTGTTTTTCCTAACACCTTTTCAGCTCAACTCTGAACCTTTGTTATTTGGTTTATATTACAAAAGTCCACAATAACATTAATTGACCTATTTGACTGTTACTAGCAGTCAGGTCATCTTTAGTTTATTTTTAGCATGTCTCTCCAATGATAACTAATTCTTATTCGTTTATTAGAGTTAAAAAGACGAACCGCACACATACCATTTAATCTTCAGTCAAATGTCAATGGTTCTGTAAATTTGGGTATTCCAGTATTCTCTTGGATCAGTTGCACAGACACTTAGTGGTCAAATGTGCTTTAAATTCGATAGAATGCACCTTTCGTTATCCCAGTATTCTCTTGGATGAGTTGCACAGACACTTAGTGGTGAAATTCGATAGAATGTATGTTTCGTTATCAAAGTACTCTCTTCGATGAGTTTCAGTTGTCGCTGCATTCTAAAACATTGTTATTGTCAGTGTTTGGACATTTTGCTTGCACAATCATCCCCACTCTCACGGAATCTCTGTCATTGCGCTAAATCTTTTTATAAAATCAGAGTTATCGAAGCTGGACCAGAGTCTATATATATGTATGAGTAGTTTTCATACAAAAACATACCAAATAATGAATATTAGGTGTTTGTACTAAATTTTTTACTTCATTAAAAATTTTGTCTTATATGAATTTTGAAGTCAAATCGTTTATATAAAGGCATTGTGAAGTAGAATGTCGAATGTTATAAATTTTTAGATGATTATGGAATCCATGAAATCGACAATGTTTTTTTTCTTGGATTTCTGTATTTGTGCTAAGTCGTTTAAGATAGAATTTAAATGTACTTAGTTGCTTATATGACGCCACGAGCGGAAATACGCTACTTAACTGGGTTTACTTAAATAATTTGAGTGAAGAAAATATTGCGAAATGGAAGAAAAAGCATTAGTAAAAATTTGCTGTAAAAATAATAGATTAAAAAAATGGTAGTTTCTTAATGCTGACAGCATCTTACAGAGTATAGCGTTTGCATTTACATGTTAATGCCAAAGAAAAATGTTTATAAAAAGCATGTAAACTTTTTTAAAAAAAAAAGGTCGAATAAATGAGAAATCCCAAGTCTATATTAGTACTTAATAATACAATGCAGTTTTTCGCTTATTAATAATAAATATAGAAATATTTTTCTTTTTCTGCTATAAAGTGGAAGAGCTGTAATGTAGTTTTTTTTCTCGGAAAAAGCATTTATCGATATATACAAAATAAGATTATTGAAAAAAAATCCTTATATCCTTCAACATTCACCACAAAAGATCAATTATGGTCGCGGTGCTCCGTTGCATTAGGTGCCGATACCATGTTTTTTTCATAGCCTTCAACATTTATTAAGTTGTAGATCAGGGCAAGAAAATGAAAGCGTTACTCACTGTTATATTATAACAGTGTTATATTATAACAAATTTGTTGTTGTTATATTAACAACTCCCACTTTAACTTTCGCTTACGAAGTCTTCGAATAATCTTACTACGAATAATAATTGCAAATCTGGATATTCAAAGAGCCTGGATTTATAAAACATCCGATTTTCCTTTAACGGATTCTCCGAATAGTTCGCAAAACCGAATGCGAACACCATTAATGTGTATCTCGGAATTCTTAGTCAAGTTTAAAAAAAAAAAAGAGTTGAAAACCTCTCTGAAGCTTTTTGGTAATTATAGATGCTTTCACTTTTCCGGATTTTCCTCGTATAGTGACTACTCTGCCGCTTTTATTCGAATGTCGTACTTAATACATTAGAAAAATTGGTAAGATATTTACAGAATAGTTTTAATTAATTAAAACTAGGTAAATATAGTTTTAACATATTTTAAATTTGCTATAATTTGATAAATTGTAGAAATGACAGAAACAAATACTAGCTAATAGGCATTTCTTTCGTTTTATATATATATATTATTTTTAAATATTTTTAATGATGTTTTTATGTGATATTAATATTTCTTTTTATATTTTTGCAAATTTTTATAAGTGTGTAGTATTGCTTGTCCAAACTAATTAAACCACACATTATATACATCATCACTTTGTTTATAATGGCAATATTTTTGATATATACATATGTGCACCAAACATTTGACATGTTTGATTTAAGATACTACCTACTTAACTCATGCTAGAACAATGCTAGAACAAATATTAAACTTCATAATGCAAAGTTTTATTTTAAGAAGTACAGGCTTTATGGCATTTCAAAAATTTTCGCACATAGCAATTTTGAATTCCAAACTAATTTCCAAACTAAGAACTGCAACATCACAAGACCCATTGGACTTCACATATTGTGGCGTCGGACATCCATTTCCAACTGTAACATCATATTCTGAAATTCGAGATTGTTGTGTATGCGTTGACGTCTTCGCTAAAAACAATATAATTAAAAATTAAAGTTATCCTCGCAGTTGTAAAAGGTATTTGTTAAGCTTACAAATCTTCGGAGAGTCCTACGAATGTAAGTATACCATAAACGTATTAGAAGTAAAGTAAAAATCACGCTTACAAATATGCATATATCCATTATTGGAGATTCTTCTTCTAGTTCGCTGAAGATCATTTTTTTTGTACACGTAATACAGTGATATATCAGACAAAAGTTAGCTCAGCTCAAAGCAGACGTAAAAATTTATAACTAAACTAAAGTTTTCCAATTGTCAAATAAATTGTCAATTGACAATTAAAATTTCGCTATCTTGTTTTTTTTTTGAATTTAAGGGAATTTTTTTATACTGATTTATTTCTATCAACTGTCAAAACTTTTGACAGAAAAAAAAATACGATTCGAAAAGTCATCATCTACACGCCAATGGTCGAGAACCCAATTAGTGTGCATTCTGCACATAGCAACATTATCCGATTACAGCTCATATACTAGTTTAATTTCTCAAGAACTGGAAATTCAAGTCTAATGCAAAATATTTCATAATGTGTTGTAAGATAGGACCATATATTTACTATGCATACCATATAACCAATTAATCGAGAGCAGCAATATATTCAGTTGAGCATGCGTTCGATGATATTCACGTTTTAGCACAATTCCTACAGATCCAATTTTTTCAAATTTCCTCACAGTTCTGTCTATAGTGTGCTCTATGACGACCCCAATCTACGCATAATCCACGAAATGTATCGACCATTGAATCACCATATTAACAAGTTTTGTAGTTGTGATGCGTTGGATGAGAGACATTTATGTTTATCATATCTCATTGAAATGGTGCCGACACCACGATATGAATCAACCATTATTAGTTAATGTATTTTCCATTTTATTCTTTGACTAAAAGATTTCATCTATTCATTGTGTAATCTATATATGTTTTATACATTCATCATAAGATATTAAGATATACGTTGGCCTAGTTAAATGTTCTTTTGCGCTTCTTTCCATCACATATACATTTTTTGTTAGTTGGTGCTTAGAGAACTATCTTTAATGATCCCAATGGAAATTTAAATAACCTGCATATAAAAAAAAATCACTACCACTATTGCTAAGGATTCACTTAGAGCTTCTGACCTTCTATATAAGAAAGAGATTTAAAAATCAACTTGAATGTTTTTAACTTATGTTAAGTTATATATCAATCCTAAGGATCCACTTAGAGCAACTGGCCTATTGTGTAACTATATAAGAGCTTAGTGGTGTAAAAACTAACTTACTGTAAGTAAGAGGCTTTCAACTTACTGTGAACTAATTATTGAGATAGCTTTTAGGAGCGTTTTTCAATTTAAATAATCCGGATACATAGATTGCACAGTATGTATTATTTTATTATTATTTCCATACTCTATTAGGAGCTTAAGGAGAGTACAAAAGTTTTCCACTGCTTTCTATTATGTGCTATTGCTTTAAACTTGTTAAACGATTTGCCCGTCTCCTTCTGAAGTGTCCTTCTCCAGGTCATTGCTGTTCCGCTTATGCGCCTGGTCTCCTCAGGGTTCCAAGTAAATGCAGCATGCGCACTATTTTTATAAGACTCATACTCACTTATTTACTCTAACTGTTAATCTTACTCCTACTCTTACTCTTACTCTAATTTTTTACCCTTTTACTCTTACTCTGTTACTTTTTAACCCTTTTAATCTTTTACTCTTTAACATTTTTACTCTTTTACTCATACTAATACTTCTACTCTTTTACATTTTTACTCTTTTACTCTTACTCTTTTATATTTTTGCCCTTTTACTCTTTTAGATTTTTACCCTTTTACTCTTACATTTTTACCCTTTTACTCTTTTACATTTTTACCCTTTTACTCTTTTACATTTTTACCCTTTTACTCTTTTACATTTTTACCCTTTTTCATTTTTTACTCTTTTTTTTCCCCTTTTACTCTTATTCTCTTACTCTAATTCTTACAATAACTTTTTTTGAAATTATAAATTTGAAGTCAATACCAACTTTCGAATATTTTTCTTTAGCAGTATTTAAACGATATTGTGTACTTACTCTTCTTAGCAACTTATAATCGTAGCGGCAAAAAACATGCAAAATTTGAAGAAAAAAAAAAGCGCAGAACTAAAAGATTTAAAAATGAAATCATAGAGTTTTAAAAAGAAAAAATCGGTTAAATTAAATTTACAAACACGTTAAAATTTGTAATTTTTGCGAATATTCTTGTATATTGTTGCATGAGTACGAGTATCTGAGTATTTAAGTATCTGATGTTACTGTTGCTGCCGCTGTCGCTGCCTCTGCCGCTACTGCTGTTGTTACTGTTTGCCAGTTTTATTGCTGCTGTTGCTACTTTTGCTGATGTTGCTGATGTTGCTGTTGAATTTCTTTTATTTTTATTACTGTAATTTTAATGCTCCAATTAGCAGCTTAAGTTGCTGTAAAAGCAGCAGATATTTTGTACTCTACACAGATAACTACAAATTCAAATGAGGAAGCTGCATTGACTGTAAAGAAAATAACAAAATTTAAAATAGAAAATAAAGTTGTAAAATAACGAAAATGAAAATAAAAAAAAACCAACACACACAATTGAAAACATATTTAAAAGTATATATATATATATATATATCTATATGTATGTGTATTAATCCCGTAGATATTTCATAGTGGGAAAACATACAATAATACCAATAAAAAGTACTAATGATAATCATAAATGAAAACTGGTTGAGGAAAAAATCATGAAGCATGACTATTAAATCGAAATAAATAAAAAGAAATGTGCGAAAATAAAGGTAAAAACCTTAAAACCAAGAGAAGATATCGAATGTAAATATAAAAATTTATATGCAATACGGAAAATTTATAGGTAAATAAGCTACTAATTGCAATTGCCAATAAATTTTAACTTTGCAGCATGAAATACTCTTCTTAATAATCCAGACCAAAATAATCCAGACCAAGAAAGCTATGAGCTATAAGAAAGCTATGAGCTATAAGAAAACAGAAAAAACAACAAAAAAAAAACGTAAAAGAATCGACCAATAAAATTTCTTAATATCCATAATAATGAAATGTCTTTATTTACAACTAAAATACTCAAAACGCCTCTAAATAGCATAAATAAATGTTAAACTGCAATTTATGCTTAGCGCATTTACTCTTTGGCCTGGGCCTGGGCGCTATCCTTAGAAGGTGGGGCTGAACCTCAGATTACATAACGCTAAATGCTAAACGGAAGTAATCTTAGCAGCTCTGCATGAAACTCATTATATATAACCTACGCATAAGCTTCCACTGAACATAATAAAATATATTTTTTGAACCATACCGCACAGCACGTTGCTCCACACTGCTCCATGAAGCATCACGCAGTTCCCATCATCTTAGGGAAGGTACAAATTCAAATTCAAAATGTTCCAACGAGCACCTGTGTGCTTGCCACATTATAACAATACTTCAAATGAGGCAGCGAACTGGAGCTGCTGCCAGCCAGCCAGCCCTTTGACTTACGCACTAAAATTCTTAATTTTTATGTTAAGTTATATTTGAGCATTAAATCTTTGGTATTTATAGATATTGTAGCGCATTTTGCGTACTGTTTGTGCTCTGTATATATACATATATATATATATATACGTATACCGTATACAACTGATGCTTGAGGCTGAAGTTGAAATTCAACAGGAAGCGCACTTTTAATCCTAGCTAAGCCAAGAACAGCGCATAAGGTAGGAAAAATTTTCCATAAGCCAAAAATCTCATCGAAGACTTAAGCACACACACACAAAAACCTAACGAAACTTGCAAAAAATATAAGACAAAGAATCTTAGCATTCTAATATATAAAGGCAAACACTCTATAATATATATACATACATACATACATACATACACACACACACATACAAAGATATAATAATTTATATTTGTATCAGTAAGGATGTGCAGGCAAAGGATGCTGCTTCACAATTGTTTGTTATCAAAGCTGACTAACTCACGTTCTTAAGGATGCTAAATCTTTTGACTTTTGGTTGTGTTTACGTGGTTTGTAAAAGAAAATAGCCAAGGTAAGTAGCTAATACCATTGTTGATGCTTCATTACCAACGCATGCATGCATGTATGTGTGTGTATCTGTGTGCTGCAAATATTACCGCTACTTTTGCATATAAAATCTTGTGTTGTGTGCTAATATATATATATATATATATATATATACAAAACGTTCTTTATATAATTACGTATATTTGTATGCATAAGCGCAAGTTTTTAAATGACTTCTGCAATAGGCAAGGCGGTGCGGATAGTTTTAATTAAACATTCACTTTATTTTTGCTTAATGTTTCTCCAAAAAGGATATTGGATCATGAAGAAAAAATATCTCGTTTTTTTTCTTTTTTTGTTATGATTTTTTCTTGTACAGTGGTATGCTTTGTGGTATAAAACTGAACATTCAACTGAAATGAAAATTAAAATCTTAATATCATTATTTTACATTTTTTTATTAATTTAATTTTTTGCTAAAATGAAGCATTTAATTATGAAGAAAAGAATTAGTTTTAGATTTTTTAAATATTCTTGTCAATAAAAGTATTTTGTTAAATCTTACTATCTTACTTACCACCAGTGGCGTCGCTAGGCGTCAGCGTCGCGCCCGCAGGGGCCTCGCAAAAAGTTACCGACTGTGGATTCGAAGCACTTAATAAATATTTTGAGCAATTTGGTTTGATAATGGCATTAACTATATTCGAAGTATTCCCTAATGTTTATATCAGTAGTATAGCTTCGACGAAAAGAAAGAAGCAAAGTTAAAATTGTTTAAGACGTAGTAGAAAAGTATGATGGTCCAAGAAAGACTATCTTCATTATGATATAATTTAAAAAAAAATAGGGTAATACTAAAAGTAGGAAAATTCATTTATTTTAATTTGTGTTTATTTTAAATTGATTAGCAATAAAACTTTCAATCATGCTTTGTTGTATTAGTGAATGTAACTTATTTACTTTTACAACTGGGTTATAAAGGGGGCCTCGCAATTCTGATGTCGCCGACGTGTAGAGTTGGTCTAGCTCCGCCACTGCTTACCACTATCATACATGAGAGTTCCATTTGTAACTTGTATTGTCAGCGCAATTCTTAACTTTTTTAATTTGAAATCTGAACAACAGGATTTAACAACAATACCTGGTGAAAGAAAAGTTGTAGGAAAACAAATAGGATTGAAGCAAACAAAGCAAGTATTTTTTCTTTGACAGACAATTTTAATAAGAGAAATTATAAGAATGACAACAGGTGCACCGTGGCTTATAAAAAATGTAAACCTTCATAGAGACTTGGGTGTATCAACAGTAATAGTAGAAGCAGCTGGATGTTGCCGTCAGTACCTTACAAAGGTACTGTTTGGAAGACCGCCCTAACCAAACAGCTTATAAGCTTTTACTGAACAAAGGCCACAAACGATTAAAAAAGAAGTTTACAATTAAACTCTGCGAGTTTCACTTTATTTTTACTTAAACTAAAATATTATAACTTTGTTTAAATAAATTTGATTTAATTGAATCTGATTTGGTTTAGTTTGATTTTTTTAATTTAATCTAATATTGTTTTAAATTATTTAATGTCTCAATAGTTTTTCCAAAACAATGGCCTAGGGAAAAAACAAATTTAGTTTTAAGATTTGATCCACTGAATGTTAGTTTCTAATAGAAAAATTTAATAAAAAATTTGAAATTAAAAATAATTAATTAACTAATTATTAATTAATTAATTATTGAAAAATATTTGAAAAGAATTGTATTTTAGCTCAGGCTAAAATTGCTCTACTAGCTAGAAATTTGCTCTGCTAGTTACTTCTAAAACTTTTTCTTCTTTAATGAAGCAAAAATTAATTAATAATTAATCAATACATTCATATTAATATTGATATGAATAATTAATAATATTAATTTTGATTTTTAGTCAATTATGACGAAAAAAAATCATGTTTCTTAATAGAAACTAATCCTTTGACTGACACATGTTTTGAATAGTAGTGAATTACAACAACAAAATTTTATTATTAATTAATTATCTAAATTTTTGGTTGAACAAAAATGTACTAATTAATTAATCAGCTATTGTGACAATGTACTTCACATATGGCATAATTATTATATCATTAAATTAGATTAGATAGTATAATATTTTTACCTAAAAACTTAAGTCCATTATTTTAACTTTAAGAAAGTCAATGTTACGATTATTAAGAGCAAAAAAATTTCTATATATTCCAATATATAAAGTATAATGTTTATGTTTCAACATAAGCCAGTTTTACTTATAAATAGTTCTTTGATTATTATTTTAACTAAAATCAATCACCACTAAGCAAGAATGTCTATATTATCTTTGAATTAATATCTATATTTTATATTAAAATGTTACAATCGTTTTCGAAAACATGGGAGAGTTTATATAGATGATTTTCACTGAAAATAGTGCAAATAGCACAAATGTGCTCTTTTGTGCCACTTAAAAACGAAGCCATGTTGCTGAATAGAAACTATTATTTTAATATAGGTATTTTGAACAGTAGTGAATCACAACAACAAAATTTTATTATTTATTAATTAATTGAAGTTTTTGGCTGACCATGCAGCTAAGCTAAGTATTGGTCTTTTGGAAATATTTCTTGTATTTAGTTAGTCGGGGAAAATGTTTGAGACTACAACTTGTGTCCTGCCAAATTTTCAGCTCAAAGCCAGTCTCGACCCAAAGCCGTACTTAACTTGTATGTTCTAACATAGGGTTTTGTTAATTTACTGTAAAAGTTTTATTAATAAATTCGCACTTGCTGTGTTATATTAGAATGAATGTTTCTAAAATAAAAAAAAGAAAATAGTATTGAAATTCAACAACTAAAAATAACAATAATTAATTTATTCAGTTAATTTATTTAGTCTTAAGGAATTAACCTTAAAACTGCTTCTTTGATTCATATAATCAAAGAATATTCTGAATTTTATAGAAAACTCTCATGTGGTATTACAACGGACCGTAATTTGAGCTCAAGTGGATTTCGGAAACAAGGCCGCCATTCCATTTTTTTTTTGTTTTTTGACAGTTGGTGGAAGCATCGAAAGCCACCGTGTGAGACTTGAACCCACTAAACCACCTCTTAGAAATGAATGGGGAAGATTTCCACAGCATTGTAAAAACCTCATTCCAGTAATCGAGGGCGAGAGAAAAAAAAATAGACTTAGTATCTTGCGAGCTAGATTCATCTAAGTCAGAAAGCAAAGGTGTACATTAGAGAAACTGGATTATAGAGAAGGGGGTAGGATTAGAGCAGATGCACGGGGGTGAGTTTAACGGTAAACTTAATGACTGAGGTCACGAAAGCTGCGGTTATAGGATGCCACTGCATTCTAAGCTGAACTGTATTTAGTTTCGTTATTTCATTTATTTATTTATAAAAATAACAAAATTTTTCCTTAACTGTTTTTCTTTTTTCGTTGATCAAATGTTTCCACTGTAAGAAAATAATCTCCAGCTCACACTTCAGGATTTTAATTTCATTTTACCTTGAACACTTCAGCTTCCCTGTATCCTTTTGATTTTGATACATCTTTTGAAAACACAGCACAACACAGCACAGCACAGCACAGCACAGCAGAGTACAGTACAGAAGGAGAAAGTGCATGGCAAATTAATTAACCAAAATGACTCAATTAAAAGTTGCGGCCTAAAGCTATCCTAAACATCAACTGAGTTTTAGCGTTTCTCCGTCCAGCCTGCAATCAAATCTTCGTATACGACACACCTTTGAAATACTTTTTGTACTCCCCACAGCTCTTTCCTGCTTATTAACTTTTTTGCCATAAATGATGTTGTTGTATTAATTTATTGCCAATGGCAAATGTGGTAACGATGATTGCCTTAAGACGTTCGAGAAAAAACATTTCAGTTAATATACTGATTGCTTAAATGCTCAAGGCAAATTGCTAGAACAACAACAACTACAACAACAGCAGTGGCTACCGCAAAAACTATATCACGAACAAAATCATTAATAAGGACAATGTGAACATTCATAAAATCTTTAGAGCAATAAAAATCACGGACAATTAATATTGAAAATGTCCTCTCATTAATACCAGGATCAGTGCACTTGGTAATTTTGGACCGCAACCGCAAAGGACTTAGTATTTTAACAACGAAATCGTCTGTCTGTAAACTTTCTTAATATTACGTATCTAAACTTTTATGCTGTTTTTTTTGTTTTTTTTGTCTTCAGTTTGAGCATTTAAAAGAAGGTTAAGAACTTTCGTTGTCAGTTTGAGCCCGTCGCTGGCGATGTGTCAAAATTTTGGGTTTTGGTCACACAAGTTCGTATATTGTCCAAAATGATACACAAAACAAAAAAAGAAGAGAAATAGAATAAAAAAAAAAATTGTAAAAAACATTTGAAATATTTTGCGTTTGGTTGGAGTGAAAAGTATATCAAATGGAATAAAAGAAGAGTTTTGTGGAAACTTGTTCAGAGTTTTGATGAATGCGGGCATAATTGTTCACATGTTATGATTTCAAATGTGGCCAAAAGTTTTGCTTCACTGAAGCAGGTGTGGTTAATGTCAAGACAATTTCATCAGATTAGTGCACAAGCATAATCATGGCAAGGATAAAGTTTCCATACTTGCTACTCCAGAATTTCAAGCTCATTGCCTTTTAGTGTGGGAATCAATCTTAGTCAAGACAGGCGTGCACAAATAAATATTAGATGAAAACTTAGTTTGTTAAATGTGCGATAATTTTTGTGGTAATTTTGAACACGTTTTGTGCTGCAGTTTCCACACAAATGATGGGGATTTTGTCGCTTCTCGCCTCTCGCCTCTCGTCACACTAACAAAACACTTTCTACAGGTAATTTATTACGTATAAAGTACACAAATAGAATTGCATAATCGAATGAGTCTATGAAAGACTTTAATTATGTGAAATACTTCAACTTAAGATCGATCGAAAGGTACTTGACGTGGTTACTCCTATATTCAAAACACACTGCGGTTTCATAAAATGCGAATAAAACACTTTCAGATTTTTGGGTTTTTCAGTTTATTTTTGGCAAAAGCATTGTAAGCTACTACTTTGGGATAAATCAAACTAATATTTCGTATAGGTAATCTAAAATATTTAGAATCTAATAAATTCTAAAATCGTTTTTTTTTTGTATATTTGGAATATTGGCCTAATATTATTTTTGCTTCTTCGTCTCTTGTCTGTCCGGTAATGTGCACAAAGTCTTTACGTCAAGACTGAAATTTACGGTTCTAAAACCGTTTTATGCTGATTTCGGCTTTAACTTGTTTTCGAGTTCCTCTCGTCTGGCACGACGACGTGCGACGAAGTCTTCACGTTGCCATTCCAAGAATCTGTATATTTCTTCAGATTTACGATTGTGTCTATCTATGCACAATTGCAACACAGCGGGATCACTTTGCAATTTTGGTGCATTTTCATCTATTTCCGCATCTTTTTCTGCAGGCTTTTGAGGGATTCTCAAACCTATATCTTCAATTTCTTGAACTCTGGCCTGCGTGAAGAGAGTTAACAATATATCATATATGTACTATATTTCTTATATCTACGGTACTTACTTGAAATAATTTGGATAATGGTTTCTTTTTCTCACTCATTTTGCCAAAGTAGTAGGTGATTACAATAAGCCAAAAATAAACTAATTTTTATTTTTCTGAAATTTTTTTTTTCATAAAAATCTTTGAATATACTTATACTCGTAAAATATGAATAGTTCTATGCTAATATGATTAAAATATTAATAAAAAAATATTATCAAAATTTTAAAAAAGGATATTGTCAGTATAAGTGCATATTGTTGTTAAAATAATTAATAATAAATAGTTAATAATTAATTTTAAACAATTAATAATTTAATATTATATTAAAGTCTCGCCGGAAAGGAGGTGTTTTAGTTCATATACTATATAGTAACATTACGGAGTCGGGCACACTATTCCGACGATGATCTGAAGGTGCACAAAGCAGTCCTCAAATGTATCGTTAATTAATCGTTAATTAATTATTATTAGTTATATTAATAACTTTTATTATTAATGAAATTAATAATTTGGTGAAGAGGTTTCGAAAAGTAGTGAACTACAACAACATAAATTCTTTTTTTATTATTTTTAATTAATTGAATTTTTCGCCGACCAATACAGCTGTTTCGAATATGGCCAAATACCCACCATCAGTGGTCTTGAAAATATTTCTTGTATTTAATTATGCGTGAATAATTTTTTGAGACTGCAATTACCAAGGATTGAACTAGTGCCCTGCCAAATTTGAAGCTCAGAGTAAGCGCTCCTTAACCAACTGACCCAAAATCGTACTTGACTTGTATATTCGCACTTTTTTCTGGAGTTTTGTTAATTTGCTGTAAAAGTTTTATTAACAAATTCACTTGTGTTACATATTAGAAAGAAATTATAAACCATTTGTAGAATAATTTAATTAATTAATTATTTTTATTTTCAACTCTTGAATTTCAATACTATTCTGTTTGTAGAGACGTTATGTGTTATATGCTGTTATATTCTATCTTAAGTATAGAATCTAATAGTTTCGAGTGTTATATGTGTCGATCGAGATAAGTTATATATTAATGAATCTTATTTTTCTAAAAAAATTCTGCGATTAGTTCCTTTTAATAGGTCCAAATCTTTTAAATAGATAACGAACACAATTTTAAAATTAGTTATTTCCTTTGAATTCGCACAGTAAATCCATTTGGATTCAGTTAATAGCAAAAAAAAAAAATTTTTTTTGTTTAAAAAATAAAAAAATGCTGGTATCTATAGTATGAATAAATGTTATGTATCTTCAGAATTTTATATACAATATAAAAACAATAATAAAAGCAGAGGCAATTATTTTTTCATGCTCTAATTTTTTCGTACTTAATAAGTCATATTCTTATTAAAAATGTGTATATACTTGTGTCTTCTGTTTATAAAATATCTGTCAATACCATAACTACATTTAAACTAAATTTGCCTTAAGTCCAATATAAATAAGTAAAAAAAACAACAACACAAATTTAAAAAAAAATATACAAATAAACCATTCAAGCGACATAAATTGACTCGCCTTACTGTAAACACGTCGCCGTTGCTATTATCGCTGCTGATGTTGTTGTTAGGCATTACCATTGGACCGACATAATCATCGTCACCATTGATACCAGTTGTCAAAATTACTACGAATAACGCCGTCGCTCGACTGCGCATATAATAATTTATATGGAATCGATTTCCGGTCATATCACAGTCTCGTAATCACTCTACGTTCAATCACATACCGTTGGCAGAGTGCGCACAGGCTTCGATTGTGCAATGTGCATACTACTGACTACTGACTACTGACTTCATCACGGCTATCCAACCGACACAATTGTTTGAATATTCGTTCATTCACTCGTTCTTTCAGTCATTCCATTATTTATTTATTTATTAATGGTTTAATGTGAAATGTTCTCCTTACGTGATGTCGGCATTGATGGGAATGTCTTGCCCGCTCGTAAATCATAACAAATGAAAATAAATAATTATCGAACTTAAAAGCGATAAAAAAGAAAAAAATCACAATATATGTTATTGGCGACTGCAATCGCCGTGCTTTATCTTTGAAAGTGATACGCACTCAATGGAAGCTACGAAGACTTTTGTGAGCACACAGAAGCACGTTGAGAAAGAAGCATTCGATATGCTCAAGCCCAGTTCCAACTGCTGACAGTAACTTACTGCGTTTTTATCTGTGTCGTTCACTAAACCTGGCTATATGAGCTATTTAGACGACGGACAGACAGCAAACTCTTGCAATAGGCTAAAAGATGAGTGAACGTGTTGATGAAGGCGGCATATTATTTGTGCTGAGAAAGAACTTGAAGACGTCAGCAGAAGTTTTGGCAGACTATATACATTTTTATGATTCATTACTAATTTAAAGTGAATTTGATCCGTTGAAATTACACATATACATATATACATTCAAAAGTCAAATGTGTATATGTATTTTTTAGAAATGTTAAAAAAATTCATAATGTAGAATAATTATCATAGGATGTATGGTATACATACTTATATGACTTCTGCAACTTTTAAAGTTTTTCTTTTACTGATTTAGAATTCGCAAAATTCAAGTTCATGAATTTAATAATTTAAACTGGCTTTATTCCTGATAAAATTTATGGTATAAATTTATTTACATATAATATATATACTTATATATTATATACAATATATAATTTTATATCATATTTTATTATAATTAATATTATTTAATATTATTAATTAATAATATTGTAAATATAATGTGATTATTTTTTAGCATAATAATTATAATATTTTATTTTATATACAATTATATATATTGCCAATAATACTATATTATGTCATGTTATGTGTTCAAGCAGCACCAAACATTCTCAAGTCATCGAAATATTTAAAATACTGCATTTCGTATTGCATATAATAATGCATATATACTATAAAAGCGATAATATAATAACCGCTTACATTACCATACATTAGCTTCTATTCAAAGATCTATAACAGAAAAACATTCTTCAGACCAAAACAAAATCAAATAAATAATTCCAAGTAAAATAAATTAATACTACTAGGTTTTTAATAAAAAAAACAGTATACCCCCAGAACCAAAAAGACTTGCTAACATATTTAAAAATAGACTCAATAGTAGAAATATGACAAGAGCTATCAACATATAAGTAATATTTTGCTTGACATATTCAATTGTTGTAAAACACTAGTCCGACATTGACCTTAAAACATATTCCTGAGAAGCGTTATAAATGCTAATTGGTGTGTCATAAATGTGGATCTAGATTTTGAGAATTCAAAATGTGTTTAATATTTCAATAAATGAAATTAAAATAAATTTAAAATTAATTAATTCGAAATAAATACAAAATGAATTCGAAATAAATTTAAAATGAATTCAGAATAAATTTAAAATAACTTCGAAATGATGTTAAAATAAATTCGAAATAAATTCAAAACTTACACAAAATAAAATTAGTATAAATTCGAAACAAATTCAAAATGAATTCAAAATGAATTGAAATGAACTTGAAATGAATTCGAAGTGAAATTAAAATAAATTCGAAATGAATTTAAAACTTGCACAAAATAAAATTGGTAAGAATTCGAAATAAATTCAAAAGGAATTCGAAATAAATTCAAAATGAATTCAAAATGAATTCAAAATGAATTTAAAATGAATTGAAATGAACTTAAAATGAATTTGAAATAAATTCAAAATTAATTCGAAATAAATTCAAAATGAATGTGAAATGAATTGAAATAAACTTAAAATGAATTCGAAATAAATTCAAAATAAATTCGAAATAAATTCAAAATGAATTTAAAATGAATTGAAATGAACGTAAAATGAATATGAAATAAATTCAAAATTAATTCGAAATGAAATTAAAATCAATTCGAAATAAATTCAAAATGAATTCAAAATAAATTTAAAATGAATTGAAATTAACTTAAAATGAATTCGAAATAAATTCAAAATTAATTCGAAATAAATTTAAAATAATTATTCCAAATAAATTCAAAATGAATTTAAAATGAATTGAAATGAACTTAAAATGAATTTAAAATGAATTGAAATGCATTTAAAATGAATTCGAAATTAATTCGAAAAGAAATTAAAATAAATTCGAAATAAATTTAAAACTTGCACAAAATAAAATTAGTATGAATTCGAAATAAATTCAAAATGAATTCGAAATAAATTCAAAATGAATTTAAAATGAATAGAAATGAACTTGAAATGAATTCGAAATTATAGCGTTCTAAAAAATTGCATTTCAATTGGATCAACCTGATATCTTCTCAACAAATGTTTCTATTTTTGTGGAAATTTTCGAAGTTGTTCTTTAGTGGATGGGTGCAACACTTTGTGATATATTATCACATCTTTGTTTAGAGGATTGATAGAATTGGTAATATATAATAAGTAGTTGGAAACTAATATCTGATTGATACTTCAAAAACTTCGTACTAATTCTGTTATATTTTAAAATTTAAACTTTAAATGCAAAAATAAATGTTTTTTGGTTGCAGACAGTTAAGTAAAAAAATTATGAAAATAAGTTACTCTCTTATTTGAAAATATCGCATTAATAGGAAATTTCGTAAGTGGCAGCCATCACCCAGAGAAAAGATGTAAGAAAATGTAAGTTTGGAAAAACTCTTCATAGTTCCACCTTCAACACACTGTGACAAATTTCACGGTAAATTTGTGTGCTGTCATGCATCGCTGCAGACTTCAGCAAGCGAACGTTACGTTGCAGTACGGTACGGTGCGCTTCAGTTTGTTGCGATTTTCTCCACTCTTCCACACTGATTTCTTCCCGAAAAAAGAGCACTCTACATGCGTTTCACTAACAGTAAAACAGTGATTTGTTTTTGTAGTTTTCGTAGCGGTTGCCACCGTCACGCAAGCGCATCTCATAGCTGCACACTCAAATTACCGCATTGACTGACTGCTCCTTAACGTGAAATTTTAATTTTCTAATGCGTTCGGTCTGAGTTGCTGTGCCAGCGAAATCGCTGCGGAGGCAGCTTCATATTTCCACAGCGAGTCAACTTCTGTGCGGATATGTGCTTAGGCGATTCCAGTGATAAGTGATTGTGCAACAAAACCATAGACATACCTTTGTCGTGACAGTCTAATGTGGAATTTGTAGGAATTCAAATTTGTAGGAAGCAAAAAAAAAAAAAATAAAAAAATAAAATAATTTAGAAACTTGTCAACCATGAATTTTATTGTTCCAAAGTTTTCTGAAAGACTCTATGGGTGTGAGATGTGACAATGCTGCGAAGTTGCAGATTAAGTGACTTACGCTTTAAAGTTGCACATTAAGGATGTTGCATAAGTAATTATTGCTTTTTTTTTTTATAATTAGTTTGGTAATTAAATTACACACTCTCTGTTTTTTTTTTTTTCTACCATTTTATTTTGTTTTTGATTGGCATAATACAAAATAATACTAAATAAATGATAGTAAATAATGTACAATTTTTTTTACTAGGCACTAACTAAATCATAAACTTGGCTGTTGATTACTATTTTTGTAAAGCAACATTTATCAAACATGTCAACGTTAAAATATATCATCGCACAAAAATTGTAATAATTGTAATAATTATTGTAAAATACATAAATAATTGTAATTGCGCTATTAAAATTACTATATATTCAGCTAATTAGGCCAAATACTACCATAAAGCAATTGCAGATAGCACAAAAACTTGACTATAAGAAGACTATCATATTTAAGATTCGATGATATATTAGAACAACAGATATGCAAAGAGATTTAAGCATCGACTCAGTGAAAAAATATATCCGGGACAGAGCCCTAAAAGTATTCACAAAAGTTGGTACACTGCCCAACACCGCTCTAACAAACCTCAAGTCCACCTCAGAACCCACAGGTACTAAGTTCTGAGTTTTTCTTGTTCTAAAACAAGAAAACTAAAACTAAAAACCAGCTAGAACCTTTGACGAAGCTCAAATTTTTTTTAGTGGCAAGTTTTGTAATTGATCAAGATCCTTAAGAAAGAGGGCTCATAAAGTATTGACTCGCCTCCATGCATGAGCTGGGCAAAGACAAAGCAGATGAGAGGCACTCTCATCATTTTTCCCTCAGCTGCGACAGGTATGATTCTTTATGGTTCCTTAGTTTACAGTGACCTGTAAATAACCTACCAGAAGACTGATATCTCTACGGGGCATTTCAATAGAATTTGAATTTTTTTTTGTTTCAATCTTCACATTTTTTTATTAAAAATTTCAACACAGAAACATCTATTTCTTTATAGCAATATAAAATTCATATTTCTTGAAATAAAAATTTTTTCAATCTTTTAAAATCTCAAATTTTTGAATCTTAACTTGCTATTCTCAGAGAACCAGATATTTGAGAAAATAGCTGGTTACCAATTTGAGTTCAGTAGACCTTAATGAATATTATATAAAACCATTGAATATTAATGAAACTCCTTCAACTGTTATGGTTTTTAAATAAGTTTTTAAATAAGTTATATTTAAATAAGTGTTTAGAGAAATGTACTATCTATCGAAACACGGTTATGTTATTTTTTTGATATATAATTCTTATCTAGAATATCTATCGTTACTATCATTCGAAATACAGATATGCTCGTTTTTGAATACATAATTCTTATCTAGAATATCTGTCGTTGTTTTTTTTTTTTGAAGCATCTAATCTAGAATCTCTATCGTTACTATCATTCGAATAAAGATATGCTAGTTTTTTAATATATAATTCTTATCTAGAATATCTATCGTTGTTATCTATCGAAGGACGGATATGCTAGTTTATTATATATATAATTTTAATCTAGAATCTCTATCGTTACTATCTTTTGATACACAGATTTTTATTTTTTTTGGTATATAATTTTTATCTAGAATACTTTTAAAGTCATAATTTTGTTTTAAATGATATTGTTTTTACTAATAAAGCTTTCAAATTTAACTTCTTTATCAATTATATTTTTTAAATATTATTTTTAAAATTAAATTTTATAATTTTAATTTAATTTAAATTATTAAATTTAGTTTAATTTAAATTATTATATTAAATTAAATTTATATTATTAAATTAAAAATTTTGAATTTATTTATCGATCTGTTCTTTTATGATGATTTTTATAAATTTTTTTTCTGGCTATAGGTCACTTTTTGTGATCCTGATGATGACTCTCACGGAGAGTCGAAATATAGAATATATTGCAAAATATTAAAATATTATTAAATTTGATTTATGGTAATTTAAATGAATAAATTAAATTTAATTTAAGTTATTAAACTTGATTTAATTTAAATTATTAAATTTAATTTCATTATTATTAAATATCAATTAAATTTTTTTGATTTCAATGAAATTTGTTTAAAGCCGGAACTTATCCACACAAAGATTGAAATTTTGTTTATGGCTTATCCAAAATTAGTTCCTACAGGAAGTGTCCAAAAATGGAATTACATGCTTACTGAAGACTACGAACTATTGGAGTAAATTAAACACTAATACAAGATGAAGTTAAACAAAAATGTGCTTACCTCATACTCCAAATAAAAAAAACCCAGAAGATGCAAAACCAACTAACACGACCACTATATGAAGAAATTGACTAAAAAATAGGAATGGCCATTTTTAATGTACTAACAAATTAGTTTTCAGCTACCTAGTACTCCCGTACGACCGTACGCCCCTATACACACACTTGCCATACTTGCCATACTTGCCACACTTGCCATACTTGCCAACCGCAAGTCCAGAGTAAATTTAAAATAAAATGCGCCACAGACGCGACACATACTGCTGCGAGCAACAAATTTAGGGTGGCAGACAAACAGGCTAAAAAGTCCGGAAAACCATACTAGACATTTCCTGCCAAAGGCAATTGCACTTGGTTAAATGGGTAAATATACAAAGTGTACTAAAGCCGCCACCCACTCAAGCAACAACGAATGCGCTTGTTTAAACTTAAAAGCCGCAAAAACAGTCGAAAAAAAAATATATTCTCAAAAAAAAAAACAAAAACAAATTGAAAAACAAAAAAGTAACGTACCAAAAACTATTACAACATTACAACAAACAAACGCAGCTAAAATGTAGAAATTTTGTCTAATTTGTTGCCCTTGTTTTTGCTACTGCTCCACTAAACTCCACTAAACTCCACTAAACTCGAGTAAAAACTTCACCGCTTGAAGTGCTAGTAAAGACAGAACATAAGGGCGCACAAAGCGCTCTAATGTAGTTTAAGCGCCCTGCTTACTGGCGCGGTTAGCTAGCATAATACCACGCAGTTGGACTGCTTTTTTATTACTCCTATTTCCACTACGATTTTTTTTATCACCTTAGTACCTTTTTATCAGGACTACTAGGACAGCCAGTACAGCGTGTTCCAGCGCAAGTACTTTTTTGTTTCGCTTTCAATTCAAATGACTGCTGATGCTGATGCTGCCGCTGCCGCTGCCATACCGTTTTACACTAATTCGCACTGAAGTATCTTATTGTTGCATTGTTAAGCCGCAATTTTGTACGGCTGACTTCCTGCCCATCCTCGGAAGCAACTCTTGCCTGGAGCAGAAGCCAAAAACCACGGTGACTTAAGCTTGTTTAGAGTGAATTTCACAGTTGTCGCTTGTGCAATTTTTGTGCATTTTATTTAATTTCTTCCTCTTTTGTTTGTTTTTTTGTTTTTTTTTTGTTTTGCGCTTTTAATATCCTTGAATTTGTAGATTTGGTTTTGCAGCCGAGCAAATACTGAATAGGGCTTTTGCTACACTTGTTGGGTTTGGGGTTTGGGGTTTGGTAGTATGTGGAGCAAATGTATGGAAAGGCTTGTATATCTTCTCTTTTATAGAAGATGAGTATGTGAGAACTTTACAAACGATTCGTTTGGACTTACAGTGTATAGAAATACTTTTATCCTGAAAAAAGTTTACACCGTAATTTACTTTGAGTTCATGTGAAGCTTAGTAAGTTGAAATATTTTCGAAAGGAATTAAATGGATTTCAATAACAATTAAAAAGAATCTTCAAAAAAGATTTATGAAATTTCAATAAAGATTTGTTGAATTTACATCTAAGTTAAGTACCTCAAATATACAGTTAACATACATTATAGGTATAGGTTCATCTAAAAATTCCATTACAATTGACATATAGCTGACACAGCATATTCTTTGTTTACACAGCTGTATCCGGAGTTTTGAGATCAAGATCAGTTCATATATAAATTATTTTTTTAGCTTCATAAATTATATTATATTATAAACAAAACATGTATAGTTGTGGTAAGCTATAAACCGTATTGTAGCTAAACACTTAAAATTAATATATACAATTGACTTAGGATTGGCGTAAGAAAATATATCTTTTGTTTTTAAGAAACAATTAATCTATAAAAAACTCATACGAATATTAATAAAAATAATTTGCATACTAAAAAAAGATTTCTCTGTCTTTTGCCAACTTGGATTCCTAGACGGCAAAAAATCGAATACGAATAGCACTAGTAAATATGTGTATTTTTGTGTGGATATGTAAGCATATCCATACAAATTTCTTTATGTCAAATGTCAAATACTAAATGTCAAATATGTCAAATATTTTTTTTTCTATATCATTAACAAACGTTCATAAGTTGACTGTACAGAAGAGTACATATTTGGTCTTTTCATTTCATTTCAAAATGATATTAGAAAATTTTGAGATTATTTTCTGTACAGCAGATCAACGTTTCATTAAAACACAATCGGCATTGCTAAAGTATTCTGAGACGATCGAAAAACTAACTGCATATCAGAATTACACAGGCAGGGCACAAATTTATTTGCCACATCTCACTTCCATTGTACTAAGCGCTTTATTAACTTGGGCTGATTACCATCAAGATGATTTCTTCGGTATTGGAAACGCCATTAGCTTACATACATTGGTTGTGCCTCAATGGGATCAGGAATTTTTCGATAGTCTATCAGAAAATTGTATATTTGGCCTAGCTAATGCAGCGGAATATTTCAAAATGAATGGACTTATTGCCGTTATATCCAAATATATGTCAATCCGCATGGCACAGCAGAACTCTAAATATTTTCATATGGGTTCAGTGGCACAACAGGGCCAGATGGTAACAGATAACCCCACAGTCAACATGTTCAATCAGCACGCGTTAAACCAAAGCCAAAACATAATTAAAAACCCAATTTCAAATGTAATGGATGGAAATTTCAAGCCCGGTTACGATGGAAGTGAGTTCAGCGGCACACACTCTTCTGTGAAGACTACAACTTTGACACAGATTGAGTCATTTAAAAAGATTTTAAATGAAATCCGCAATAAATGTGCACAACAAATTAAATCAAAGCAAAACAAAGCCAATATCGATTGTGTTAAAACTGAAAGCCGTTCGCCTAGTACAGCTGTTGCAAAATTAGCAGAATCAGAGCAAATACAGGATATTATTTTGAAAGCCTTAACAGAATGTAATTCAAATGACTTATCAGCAGAAGAAATATACTGGTATGTTTGCATTGCAGTAGGATCAAGACTATATGCTGAACAAGTTGAAAATAATTTAAATTTATTCACGAAAATTGATCACACTAATTTTACCGAAGTGGTGCGTAGTCTTGTATCACATTTGGGAGATAACATCAAACTCAACCTTAAAAACTTTCAATCTTCAATTAGCGGAAATAATTCAGAACCAGTTAGAAACCATCCCCCGAAATATATGCCGGAGAAACCAAGACGTTCTGCTGGTTATAATGATAGATACATGCAGATGGATCGGCCAGTGCGTCAAATAATAAACGATTATAGTGATCCACTGATTACAAACTTCCAAACCTCAAATCATGGATCTCAGAACTATGATAATGCTACATATACTGAAAACAGCGGCTCTCAATCTTCAATTAGCGGAAATTATTCAGAATCAATTAGAAACCACTCCCCTAAATATTTGCCGGAGAAACCAAGACGTTCTGCTGGTTATTTTGATGGGTATATGCAAACGGATCGGCCAGTGAATCAAATAATAAACGATTATAGTGATCCACTGATTTCAAACTTCCAATCCTTAAATCTTGGATCTCAGAACTATGATGGTGCAATATATACTGAAAACAGTGGTACTCAATCTTCAATTAACGGAAATTATTCAGAATCAGTTAGAAACTGCTCCCCTAAATATATGACGGAAGAACCAAGGCGATCTGCTGGTTATTTTGATGGGTATATGCAAACGGATCGGCCAGTGCGTCAAATAATAAACGACTATAGTGATCCCCTGATTTCAAACTTCCAAACCTTAAATGTTGGGTCTCAAAATCATAATAGTGCAATATATACTGAAAACAGCGGCTCACAAACTCAAATTGGCGGAAATTATTCAGAATCAGTTAGAAACCACTCTCCTAAGTATTTGACGGAGGAACCAAGGCGATCTGCTGGTTATTTTGATGGGTATATGCAAACGGAACGGCCAGTGCGTCAAATAATAAACGACTATAGTGATCCACTGATTTTAAACTTCCAAACCCTCAATGTTGGGTCTCAGAATCATAATAGTGCAACATATACTGAAAACAGCGGCTCACAAACTCCAATTAGCGGAAATTATTCAGAATCAGTTAGAAAGCACACCCCGAAATATTTACCAGAGAAACAAAGACGTTCTGCTGGTTATTTTGATGGGACATTGCAGAATCATCAGCCAGTGAATCAAATAACAAACGACTATAGTGATCCACTGATTTCAAACTTCCAAAACTTAAATCTTGGGTCTCAAAAGTATGATGGTGCAATATATACTGAAAATAGCGGTTTTCAAACTCCAATTAGCGGAAATTATTCAGAATCAATTAAAAACCACCCCCCGAAATATATGCCGAAGAAACCAAGACGTTCTGCTGGTTATTTTGATGGGTACATGCAGACGGATCGGCCAGTGAGTCAAATAATAAACAACTATAGTGATCCATTGATTTCAAACTTCCAAACCTTAAATCTTGGATCTCAGAACTATGGCGGTGCAATATATAATGAAAAAAGCGGCTCTGAATATTCCAAAGCTGTGGCTGACTCTAGCAGCGGAGACGGCTTTTAAGTTCAATTAATCTCGTCTGAAAAATAGTACAGCTGAGAACTATTTCGTATGATTCGGACATACGAAAATATTAGTAGTATAACCTATAGTACTTTATGATATTTAAGTACTGTAACATATTTAAGTATCACTCTTTTGGCTATATTTGTTTAGTTTTCGATCTATTGTTCGTTTAAACTTTTCGATTGAAAGTAATTATTCGACAAAATTTTTATTTAAAATTTATTTATTTTGAATAAACAAAAGCACAAAATTGTGACAAATTTAACTTATTTTCAATCTTTTAATCTTTCTTCTGATGGACTTACTCCAATGCACGTGTGATAAGCGATCATGCAAAAAAAGAACTGTCTTTAATTACATTTAATACGGCAAGTCATCTCCAATTAAATTTGTAAAAAATTTGAAAGATGATGTGGAAAATAATAAACCTGAAAGTCATATATGGAAGCATTCTATGGAAAAAAATAAATTAAAAAGAAATATTTATATACACGCTTAATTCTGTATATTGAGTGGAAAGTATTGAGATTAGTTTTTCTAGACAGTTTTTGAATTGACTGGAAATGATTTTCATGCATAAGGTTCTGGTCTGAAGACCAAAAGATTGCAGTGATGGTTTATTAGACGCATTAGTGAATAATTATATTTTTTATTGGTTAGTGAGTACAGTAAACTTCAAATGATAGAAAATCCTCAACTCCCATTGATTTCAGCTTCTTTGTTTCAATCGTATTTCAGTTTTTATTGTAGAATTATTGCTACGTTTAAAAATTGGAGCATTGTAATTATTTTTTTGTCATCGTTATGTCATCATAATGGATGACATCCTTCTGCTGTCGTAGCACACATTGTCGTCAATAATTACTTTGCTGCACTTTCGAAGGTTCATTAACTTATGGGTATGACAATTTTCGGACAGAACTACTGTATATTATTTTTCATACTATACAGGTAGATAGATAGATCTTGAAAGGGTTGGGAACTTATCATCACGTCACTGTATCCTTTAAGGATTATTGGAACAAATCCACTTTAGTTTCATAGGTGAGCAGTTAAAAATGCTTTTATGTCCTTTTGAGAGATATTGCCTAATTCCATTATAAGTGGATAGGCGGTTGTTAAGTACCGATGTCTGAGTCTAGCGAAATTGTAACAGTGACATAAAATGTGTTGTGCTGTTTCTTCTTCTTCGTGACAAAATCTGCAGCTAACGTCTCTTGTAATACTTAGGTTCGATAGATGCCCACATGGCGGGGTCACGCAATGTAGAGTGAGAAACCCTATGACAATTCGGATGCCTTTTCTGTTCAGCTTTAGAAGCTCCATAGTTCTGGCTAATATGTTATTAAACGATATAAGACAAAATAAAAAATGAAAAATTGTTTTCTTTTTCTTTCTCACAGTGATTCGCAGTTGAAAATTCGTCCATCACATTTTTTTTCAGATAACGAGGCTTGTACGCACTAAGTTTCTTTTGTATGTGAATGGCTTAGAATACTTGAAATGGTATGGCTTATTTTCGGTTTCTAACAATCCATTACTGTGTGTTTTTTTATCTGTACTGAAAAAAGTTGACATTTTTAAGTATGAAAATGCAGATATCGGTAGGATATCGGAAACTAAGAGCGTCAACTGGATTACTTTTACGTCTGAGTTTATATAGTAAATGAAAGAATTTATGTCCAACAAAAAGTGAACTATTCTTCAGATAAAACAATATATCGTAGATGTAAACATTATGTGTGTTTACAGGTACGTAGTAACTCAACCAAACCCGGTGTTTAAAAAACGCTATAAAAATTTTTTTTAAGTAGAAACAATTGCTTTAACTTTCAGTTTGTCAAATTGTTGTCAAAATTCAAATTTTTCCTCAAAATTATTTAAGTTAAAGAAGTTTTTTATTTTTAGCATTTGTTTTTTTTTTCATTGTCCATACAGGATATGTCTGTTTGGCATTACATTACTAAGAGTTTGTTGAGTTATTTTGAGTGAAAAATATTGTTTTGGAACTAAAAAGCAACAAGGATTCTCAGTTGTAGTACAAGTGTGTATTAATTGTCTAGGTAAGTTCCACTATATGAAATATTAATAACATTATTGTATTATTAATTTATTATTACTTCATAATAACTTAATGTTTCAATCAAATTTCGATTTTTGTTCACATAACGTATTATAATTATTATTGACCTGTTTAAAAACATGAATTCCAGAACATAGTCTAACCACAAAAGATTTTCAACTATTTATATTACGCGCTATAGCTCTTAGTTCACTGAAGGACTTGCCCAATTCTCAGTTGATATTGATAGATTAAAGATCCATTGTGTGTCTAAAAGCTCAACTAAAACAATTCTAGACTATTTATAAATATCGCATTTGCTGTGGCATAATTTTACCTATTTGATTTAGGATTAAGATCCCGCTTCCAAGATCAACAAGTCCACATCTTGCCGCCACTGGGCAGTTGCATAGAACAAGCTCTTATATTTTCTGCTCCTCATGACAAAATCGGCACGAATCATTTTCTACCGCATCTATATTGTTTATGTGGTGATACAGTCTATAGTGTCCTGTAAGAAGTTCAGTGTAGATTAAGGTTAAGAATAGTGTCAACTTTGATGTGTTCAGGATCAATGAATCTTCTTGACTGTAGCATACCTGTTTGGATTCTACAGTGTTCAAGTAGACTTTGTTTCTCCCGTTCACATATTAAGTTATTTGTGATACTATTTGTCACTCCGCAGAAGGGCTTTGGGCCAATGAAAGAACACTTGCATCTTTTTTCCATATTATTGCCCTCATGCACTTCATGACGCATTACCCATATAAGAGTAACATAGTTCCTCAATGCTAGAGTATTGAAAAGTTTAAAACATTCACAGACCTTGCTTAGTCTCTTGTTAAAAAGTTGAATGAATGCCAAAAGTCCATACTATTGAGGTGCAACTATATAAAATGGCCAGTTCAAAGTTCTAGCCTGTGCATTCAATTACAAACAAGCAGCCATCTTCAGCAAGATAGAGCGTAATTTGATAACGCTTTACTTGAAATATTCCATCCAGCTTCTTCATCGTATTAAGGTGGGTCTGTTTAAAGAGATAGAAAAACGTCTCAATTTTGAAAAAACTAATGTCTAGTAATATTCTCTGTGAAATGCTCGGCTTATTTTAGGGGAAGAGTAGTGAATTGTATGTTGATCCTTTTTTCGAGTCAGCGCAACTGGGCACTTTTACTCTTTGATAGCTGGGGGTACTACAGGGTCCCACCCATCTCATTGACTAATTTATGTAATGCCTATAAGTTTTACGATTATTCAGTGATTGATCTAAGATCTGCGTACCTCCCCGTGCGGAGAGTGTTTACTTTAAGATTAGATAGTGGTAAGTAGGATAGCCTGTCAATTTTATAACTACAGGGCTCTGTCCCTTATGTATTTTTTGATCGGGTCTATTCTAAGGTCTCTTAGCATGTGGTTTGTGCGGATGTACCAAGCCACTTTGAAGAGCCTTCGGAGAGCCTGACTTTGAGCGACCACAAAAATTTTTATTTATTTGTAAGTAGTTAAATTTTTGGCTAAACATACAGCTGTATACCAAATACCTATTAACAGAGGTCATGAGATTATTCCTTATATATAATTATAAATATTTTAATGTTAAATATTAAATTATTATAATTTCAAATATTAAATTTTAAAAATATAATAATTTTTTGAGACTGCAAGTGCCTATATTAGCCAGCTGACCCAAAGCTGTACTTGACTTGTATGTTCGGTTTTGGAACGAAATCATAAACTAACTGTAGAATAAATGAATGAATTAATTAGAGTTATATATATATATATATATATTTTTTTTTTTTTAATTGTTAAATTTCAATACTATTCTTTTGTGGAGGCATTATTTATCACATGATTTTAGATTATTCTTTCTTCTTTATGGAATAAAATCTAGGAACGTAATACGGAGAAACGCTGGTTCATACTAATGTTACTCTACGATTCGTACAAACAAGACTGGAAATATAGACTGGAATATATTTCCTTTATTAAAATTTTGAAAGGATTTAAATAGTCTAAAGACAAATATACTGTAATCCAAATATCAGTCTGGAAGAAAAATAAAATTTTATAAATGAAAAAGAGTGATTGAAGTAGTAATGCTATTGACCAGACAAATAGAATGCTGGACAAGATAAAGCAAGCAGGCATATCGCTATCTTCATGATCTTGTACATCTTGCATAATGAAATTATTTCCATAAAATGCACAATGCAATTGCTGGTGTCGTTCGTACTCGTAGTGTCGTAGTGACATCATAATTGTGATTATCACATGCAACAAAAAAATAAAAAGAAAAAAATGCGCTTTTTATGCATTCACAATTGATACACTTGACAATTTCATTGAAATGTCAAGCAAACAGCATCGACATAAAACCTCAAACCAGTGGCTTTTTTTAAGTCTGCGCTTTTTTATTGAATCTCCTTTCAATGTCTTGTGCTTTTACTTCTGCAATTTTATATAATTTTTTATTTTTCGAAATCGTTAGGGAATTTCTTGTGATTGTGAAATTCAAATAAATGCCTTCAGAGTTCAGAAGTAAATAGTTTTGCGGTTTGTGTTTACACTTCCGTTCCATTTGTGGCTAGCAAACTAGCAGTTGCAGTCGCAATGTACAAGTGCAACTGCTCTTGTTACTGATGCAACATAAACAATAAAAATGCTACTTTGTATGCTGCAATGGTTCCGATGTAGTCTGCAATATCTTGACTACATGTGCCGTCATGTCTTCTGATGCTCTAAGGCATTTTTCTCGCCTATAAGTCACTCTTGTTTTGTTTGGTATTATTTCATCAACTTTTATTTATTTATTGCATTTAATTTTATATTGAATCATAAAATAACATTAAAATTTGAATAAACAAACATGGTTTTTTTTTTAATTATTACTTTAAGTCACAAATGTAATTATATATCATGTTTTGCAAACGTCATATAAAAAGAATTAAAACACCAACAAAAACAAAAAGGAATACATACGTACTCAGCAGAAAACGGATCGATTTGTGATCGAAGATGTCTCAAAGACATGAGCACATGCCTGCAGACCGATGGATCCAAATGTGTGACGGTCTTCGATGACATTTACAAACAAATTATTCAAATGTCTTCAAAGACATTTTGCGTTAATGTCTCGTAGACTGGATGCATCCATGTCATGCATAGCAGACACATTCGATTCATTTAATTTTTTTGTATACTCTTAAAATTTGTACGTAATTATTTTTTGTTATGTTTTTTGAATACATATTCCATATATTATATTTATTACTATGTTAAGGCTAGTTGAGTCAGTGCACTTGAGCGCTTTTACTCTCTACTAACTGCGAGATTTCTTCATAACTCTTTCCTACGCCTTAATTGGATTATTATTTATCATTTCAACAGACTAAGCAATAACTGACCTCAGATCTGCATACCTCCCCGAGGAGTCTGTAATCATTCTGAGATCCGATAACGCGATGTTGATGAACCTGTCAGTTTTCGTAAATAATTTCAGTGCTCTATCCTTTATGTATTTTTTGGATTTACTTGAGATGGATCTGACATGTCATGAAAATGCCGGGTGATAGACTGCAAAAGCGAATACTCCATTTTACGCGGTATAACAAGTGCAGCAGAGGTAGACAACGTACTTTATTGGTATAGCAAATGTCTTGAATAACGCTATGTCCCAGAATTCATATTAGGAGCACACTGAATACCATGCTTATATCTTATATACTGGTAGTTTGCACTTCCACTTTGCCAAATTTGAAGAACATAGTAAGTGTTCATTGTCCAACTAACCCTAAGCCATACTTGGTGGTGGAGAGGTTTGTGAAAACCGCCGAATCTTTGATCAAGTTTCATGCCAGTATACAAGTCCAATTATAGTATAATGCCAGTATTCAAGTATATAGAAATGTAATTTTACCAACATATTAGAGTCTGCATAATTATTTGCTTTTTCATGTCATAGTTGACAGATTATTTTTCAGCTATGCAAATAATTTTGTATTGATAAAAAGTATCTACTTACAGACGACACTACATATACTTTTATTTGATGGTTATAAACATCATTTACAAATGCTTTGTATAAGCATTTCATGCCCTTTTTATATTGATAGCTCATATGATATATGCATTGGTCTTTAACGTAAACGATAAACTGAGATGAAGTATTGTATAGTTTGTGGAAATAAGTCCGTAGGCGTCACAGGTCTCAGTGACATGCTGCAAGTGCCTGTTAAATAAAAATTGCAAAGTGATTGCTGGTTTCTTCTGCTGCAAATGCTATAGAACAAGCGCCCACTTTGTTTATTTAACACACCAATGTATTTAAATCTTTTTTTTTTTGAATATTTGATGAGCGGACGCAGTGAAAACAAAAAAGATACATCCAAACGTCTCAGTTGAAGACATTTTCGTGGGTTGTTGATTTATGCGCCTTCGTGATGCTCCACACACAAACAATGCATCCTAATTCCCATGGGTCCTCAACTATTTTCAATTTTTTTTTTACATTTATTTTGGCTTAATTGCATATTTTTTTGTGTCTTTATATATATAAAAGTAATGTCTCATTTTATGCTAATAGACACAAGTTAAATTTTAAACCAGGGAACGTTTCTTAATAAAATTTATATTAAATAATTTGTTAAGGAAAAATAATCTGATATTCACTGCAAATAAAGTTTTATAAATAAAAAAAATTTAAAAATATATATATTTAATATTTATATATATTTATTTATTTATTTTTCACGTTAAAATATCTAAAAAAATATTTTAAAAAGTGCATTTCTTTATGGACATCCAAACAATCTGTCTTTTGGTAGTGACAACAGATATATTTAAGTAAGTAATCTATTTAATATATAATATATTTTAATATATTAACTTCCGATGATGTTGCGACAGTTCCTGGCAATTAGTTAAAGTTTGCGAATACAACTCTGTTAAAGTGTGGTCTTATTACTAATATTTTCTAATATTATGCTAATTAAATACGATGTGATACTTGATAAGAGAAATATTATAATACTTGTATTGCACGTTCCAAACTGTTTACACTGTTTATGGTATACCTTCTAATTATGAACTAGCAAAATTAAAATGTTTAGATTTCATTCAATCTTGCTTTGGTATCCAGACTTCCAGTCACTGATTGAACTCAATAGACTGGAGCTGCAAGACTCCATGATTATGGTAATGATATTGTGTTGAATGATCCAAAAATTAAATTGCGTGAAATAGAAGATATGACAAACATATCATATGAACAAGTACAGAACGTTTTACATGAATATTTGGGTATGAAAACGCTTTCGGCAAGTTGGGTACCACATATGCGCACAATTGACCAAAAACAACAATGACTTCGTCATTCAAAACAGTATGTGGAAATGTTTATCAACAATCTAGCTGACTGTGAACATCAAGTAACGATAACTGATGAAACATTGATCAATTATTTCACACCTAAGAGAAAACAATAAGTCCGGAGAAGAGTGAGTGGGTAGAGGTCGTGAATAGTGCTCCCAAACGACTACGAACTCAAAAATCGGCTGGAAAAATTTTGGCTTGTGTATTTTACGATTTAAGTGGAATAATTTTTATAGGTTACTTGGAAAAAGAAAAAATGATAACATCAGACTACTATTGTAACATATATTGTTGGATCGATTGAATAGAAAATCAAAAAAAAAAAAAAACTAGGTAAATTTGTTTCCAAACTTGAAAAGAAAAGCAAAGAAATTAAAATTAAATGATTAAGTGAAATGGAAAAGTGATGTGTATCTCGGAGGACTTGATAAATCGTATTATTTGAAAGGTATCGAAATGTTGAAATATCGTTGGACTCGGTATGTCGTGCTAAAAGACGACTGTTTTGAAGAATGAAATATATTTTTTCAAAAAAATTGCGTTTTTATTATTTAAGTCGGGTGTTTACTAATACACATGCCCGAAATAAATGTTTATTAAAAACGTTAATGGAGTGTCAAACCATGAGTCTATGAGTCTGACTTAGTAACTTTGTTAAATCTATAAGAAAATTTATAAGAAGCCATTAAAATATTACTTTACCCAAAGTTTTGGTATGTTAGATTCTTCCTCTCTCCATGAGGAACATCATATCAGCAATTCGTACAGCTTTCATTTTTGCTTATAGTAAATAGCTCATGTGCACTCTTTGGTACCAAACACCTAATCATCAATCTTGAATTACTAGAGTTCAGATCTAAATACTATCACGAAGCGCAATTCACCCGTTTTCTTAGTTCGAAATGTTTTATAAGAGATTTGAACTTTAAAATCCTCTTTGCATACGCCTTTGCTTGTCATAGTAGACATAACCTCTTTAGCCAGGACTAGTCTTCATCATGTCCGGATATTAGGCAATACATTGAAGGCATGACTCTCTATCTTTATAGTCATAAAAAACTTCTAACAATTTATTTTTTTTATTTAAAGTTTATTTAATGAAAATTATTTGTTTGGTTTTAAAATTTATTTATTTTTTATTTTATCTTTTTAGAAATGAGTAAGCATAATTCCAAAAATCCAAATTATTCAAGTTATTTAATGGAAAATTATGAACAAATGCTGCGTACAATGAATCTTCGATTGGATAAATTAGGTTGTAAATACCCAGGAATTGAAAAATATAAGTATAACGGTTTCGTTATTGAACCAGCCGGGAAAGATGACGCGGCATGTTTGAAAAAGCATGTTTTTAAGTCTGGCTTAGGCTATAAATCAGATGATAGTGACTTCAATGATATGGGTAGTGGTTGGAAATATTATAAGGGCTCTGTTGAAAAGGATGAATCCAGTGATGAATCTTCTGACACCGAAATTGAAGAGGCGGCCGAAGAAACTAAAAATAATCAGCCCGTAGATTTTACTATATTCATACGTGATTTACATGTACGTTTGAAGGATAAATTCCAAGCGTTAAAATGTCAGGCCTGTGCTGCTTACAAGAGAAAAAAAATTTTCATGATTTATGGTAATTTTAATGCTGTACGAACGATTTTACTTATGCGTGGATGGTTGGAAAAACACACTCCAGCACTTGAGAATGAGTTTAAAGGATCTAAATTAGAGGAAATTCTAAATTTAGCAGCTAAAGGAAATAAATATGAAGCTGCATTTTTATCAAAATTAATGCTCGGATATCCAGCCTATTTTGTCTGGCAAACAAAATCGCAGGAAGACTTTTTCAAGAAATGCTATCCATTTAGGAATATTATACGACGTACTGCAAGATTGGATTTTACCTCTAAAATTGGTTTGATCAAATGTGCTGAACGTACTTTACATAATCGTTCAGACGGCAAATGTGTGCTGAATTTTCCCCGATTCTATAGGCTGTCTGGTGAGTTTGAAGAAAGCGACAAGTTCATCAGGGATTTTTATAGCACGCAATGTAGGAATTTTATACGATTCATAGTAAGGTACGATAAATATTACGCGAAAATCATAGATGAATACAAAGGCAGTATACCAGAAGCAACAATCTTGTTTGCTCTTCAATCTTTGGAAAATCAATTTCTAGAGTATGACTATAAGCTCATCGATGAGGTGGCAACAATTCGTACTAAAAAAATGCATTTGGTGTGGAAAGAATTTATCGAGCGCACTAATAAAGTTTTAAGTAAAAGAGCAAAAATTAAAATCGACTTAGATACTTTTAGAAGTTATGTGCAAAGAGGCAGATTTACTCTAGAAGTTTTAGATGAAAAAAATCCACAATTCAAATGGGATGGTATTTATAATGTATGGATTTTAAAACCAGCGTATGCCAATTGTGGGCTTGGTATAGTTGTCACTAGAGATGTTGATGAAGCTTTACAGATCGCTAAGAAGAATGGTGTTAAACAGTATATAGCGCAAAAGTATATAGGTATGTCGGTACATATATATGCTTGCTTATAATATTATATTAAACATGAATCGAACAAAATTTTTAATTTATATAAATATTTTAGAACGTCCTTTATTGATTTATAAGACGAAATTTGACATAAGGGCGTATATGTTAATATCCTTACATAGCAACGGTATATTTATTTGGATGTATCACGAGTGCTACCTTAGACTTTGTTCCAATAAATACACGATTTCTGATTTAAGAGAACGAGTACATTTGACAAACAATGCTGTGCAAAAAAACTTCGGAAATGCAACAAATCGTGACACCCGTTTGCCCACTAATAATATGTGGAGTCTAAAGGAATTCAAAAGTTATATTAAAGAAATTTCAGGTAGTGATACTATATATAATACAATAATATTTCCAGGATTTGTAAATAATGTGGTGACTATTGCCACAGCATATCTTAATGATATTATATATACGAAAAATACATTCGAGCTTTATGGTTGTGATTTTATGATTGATGAAAATTTTCATCCAATTTTAATTGAAATAAATTCATCCCCCGCACTTACGGCTTCGACAAGTGTTACAGAAATATTATGCCCAATAGTATTAAACGATCTCATAAAGGTTATTGTGGATTTTTCCAAAAATCCCTACACAGAAACAGGACAATTTCAATTAGTATTTGGAGTAAAAAATATTGATACATTTGGTTTGACATCGTACAATACTCCCAACAATAGAGGACCAATATTTTCGTTAATAGGAAATGGAAGACTGACAACAACAAGGGAAGAAAAAAATAAATGTTTGAATATGAAGAAGAAGAATGTCCATAATCAAGTTAAAAAACCAGTTAAAATTATACAGAAAATTTTTACTCCAGCCAATAAGAAGGTAACGGCGAATGATCCAGAAATAGACATTAAAAGATTTGAAGATTTATTATTTAGCGAACTTAAAATGAAACCTAATGTCATTAAAGAACTCAATGCTTCTGAAGACAGAAACCAGCAAAAAAGTTTAACGGCAGCGTCAGCTTTCAAACTAAACTTGGTAAGAATATCAACTAATTTTATTATAATGTGACTTTATGTGGTACTTTAACCTTATTTTATTTACAGAGGAATAAGCCAGCCAGACAGATGGGGAAAAACAAGTAAATGTTCCAGCAAGTAAAATTTCAAATTTCAAAATTCTAAATTAATACAAATTATTTATTTGATATTCTCAAAGATAATTATTGGAAATAACTCTCAACAACTACGGACAATGGATGTTTCAATAATAAATTTTTAAAAAATAATGAATATTTGTGTTTGATTAATTTTGTTATAAACAATTTATAGTACAAACTAAATCAGCAATCACTTTCAATCCTTACGCGCTTAATCCAATTACGTTAGGTTAGTTTAAATTATGCTGGCAGACGAAAAAGGCCACCCGTAGACCATTGAGATCCATTGCGATACCAGATCAGAGTCTTAACTTTTTAGCGATAGTGCGCATCACTTAGGATTTACTGAACGTTTCAGTAAATTTAAAACGTCTTTCTAATATTTTATATCATCCTTCCACGAAGCCTTCGTCAATGATTCACACACTCTAAACCATCAAAGTATCTTGCATCATTTCGAAGCGATGTAGGGTTTTAAGTATTTTATTAAGCTTTGTGTTGTATTTAGTTAAAGTTATTAGTCAAAATTGCGTTAAGAGTTAAATAAACAAAAAGTTTACAAATTCAAATAAATTCTCATGCTGTCTGCATTCGCACAAACACTCTTACTCGCACGACTTTTTCTGCAAAATAAACTCAATTTGCATACAAACTGAAAAAAGTTATGCATTTTTGCATTTTCACAAGTGCACATTTGCAAACTGCTTTCTTCGCATGTCCTTCAATCTACTCCTTTTAACTCTCGTATCCTTGCACGTTACCGCTTATCGCGTTCTGGTTTTTGTTGTTTATAACGTGTAATTTAATATTTTCACATACAAAATATCTAACCCACGCGAGATTTTCCGACACATTTGCATATTTTTTGGGTGCGATTCAGTGACATCAGAAAATTTATTTAACTTTATTTGCAGACATTTTTGACTCGAAATTTTAATGCACATTTCTCCATCATTTTAAATGCGAGAATATATAAAAAATCTAATTATCTTATAAATTTTAATTTTTATTGTAATATATTATAATATACATAAGTGCGTTTATTGGAAAGTTTAATTTTCAATTCATTAGGACGAGTGACATCCTCAGGGACATCAAGATTGATCCCATCAAAAAATACATAAAGGATAGAGCCCTGAAATTATTTGCAAAATCTGACATACTTACCAACACCGCGTTATCAAATCTCAGAATGGTTACAGGCTCCTCGGGAAGGTATGTAGATCTGAGATCAATTATTGCTTAGTCTGATGAAGTGATAAACAATAATCTAGTCACGTTGTAGAGAGGGGTTTTGAAGAAACCTCGAGTTAAAAAAGAGTATAAGTGCTTAAATGCACTAGCTCAAAACAGCTTCAACATAATAATAAAAAGGTCTACAATGATATTTTCTATTTAATAATACATAACACAAACAATCACTATCTATTTTAATAGTTACTTACTTACTGTATATATATATGTGTTGTGTATTAAGATACAGCCAAACAGCTGCGGTACAGTTTAATTCCAGAAATTCTGTGATAACGGTAAAATCAATATAACACATAGATATATTTTACGATCTGGCACTGTCCATGCTCTTTGTGTATTATATTAACATTGTTTTAAATAAATTCATTAAATAATTTCGTTAACTCTATTTGTTATATAATACACAACAGCTGTTTCATCATTCTGTGATAATGTCTATGCTTCTTCGCCATAAAGAAGTACATTAAAGATGAGCAACCTATAGAACATAAGTTTCGTTTGTCGAGAGAGAGGGAGAGAGAGTTCTATATGCCAATTGCCTACTAAGCGCGTAGAAGCACCTATAAGCAATGGTAATTTTTTTCGGATCTCAAGGCTGACATTCAAAATTTTCAAATTTTTTAATTTAAACTCATATGCGACTTATGATAGAACCGTAACATATATACCATATATTTGAAAAATTCGTGTACTAATTTAAAATATAATATATAAAATTATTATAATTATTAAAATTATAAATTATATATTTTACTGATTTATGTATTTTCATAAAAAGAACTGTGTTTTTAAATTGGATTGTTTAATATTCTGTATCTGTAGAGTGTATTTTTTTAAATTACAACTGTCCAAGTCAGTTAAGAGCTAGTCTGGTGAAGATTAAGTGCTCCATCATTGAGTTCATCAACTCATTTTACTACGAATATTTTAATCATATTAGTTTTTTATCCTTAATATTCTTTATGACAAAACAAAAAAAAAAATAAAAAATAGACGAATGGGTTTAAGAACGTTTCTTTTTATAAAAATATCTATAATACGCACGATCTCTACTATTACTCCATTATATCTCTATTCCATAATATATCTCTACTCCATAATATATCTCTACTCCATAATATATCTCTACTCCAGAATATACCTCTACTCCATAATATGTCTTTGCTCCATAATATATTTATTTATGCTTACGATGCTTACGATCAAAGCAGTTATTTCAAGTAGATAATAATTTTATATGTAATTATTGGCGTCACTTCGGTGAAACATATCATATAAGTTAATACTTAATTGAATGCAATATGTGCATTAAGTAATCTTAAATTGATAATTAATCAAGTGGTTTTACTTCAGTTGAAAAATAAGTTGATTTGGTTTAAATTTGTAGTTGAAGCTCATTTGTAAACCTAAGATTCTATGAATGGAAAATGTATTGCTGTATGCTTAGTCATGCCTTACGTGACTTGTGGTACCCCACAAACATGAAACAGGAGCTCCACGTATTAAATAATTATAAACAATACTAAAATTTGTGAACTGTTATAATTTAACCAAACCAATCACTAATTAGTGAAGAAATATTTAAACAGTGCAATATTTACCACATTAAGTTAATTACCATATTAAATTTCATACATCCCAAGAAGCTAGAAATATTAATGTATTTAGAAATTAGGTTTGGTTAGGTTGTGGCCAAACTCTGCAATTGCCAGCCACAGATGAAAGTTGATATATGACGGCAAGCGAATAGAAATTAAGTTCATTATTCTTCAGCAGCCAAGTTAAGAGCTACAATACCCTTATACTCTAAATCCCCGAATTAGTACGTAAAAGTAAAGTGAAAGTATTTAGAATAATATCGGTTCTAATAATACACTAGACCTTACCATGCATAGAAACGTGCTATAAAATGGAGGCACCACCGCAACATATACACTGTTATATCTGCATTCAAGCTTCCATTCTTTAGTGCCACATTATTTAATATACTCATCGATATTTCCAATATAGGTATTGACCTTTATCTTGCCTTTATCAATGCGTCCGATTGGTGTTAATATGGCCACCTTTTACCCATATTTATGTTACGAGGAATGTGGTATCAAAATAGCCTTCTTAGCTAATTGAGAAGGATTATATTGTTTTATTTGAACTAATGTAAGCGCATATTAAGGCACTTTTTTTTTGTTAAAAGTATCTTTGATTGTATAGATTTGGATATAATAAATAGTATTATCTTAACTGAGACAGTTTTTTTTTTCTTTAATTATGATTTATTTTGTTAAGTAAGACTTAACATAAGAGAACACTTACCTGCTTACTTAAGCAGTGTTTATCATTACAAACATATCCATAATTGTAATGTTATATATATAAAGTATTACATATCAGGTGTTATGTATAAGTATTAGTTTATATTGAAAAGTATTCGCCTTTTTTGTCATTAAATGATGTTGCTACCTATATATCTAGCACCACTAATTCGATTATATAAAACAAACATCTGTTTAAAATATGATATTTTGTGCAACATTTTTTGTAAATGTTTTATAGTTTTCATAAATTTGTGTCCCTTTATAAACGACTTAAAACTCTAGATTGACGGTTAACTGCTTGGTAGGATTGAAATAAAATTATCTACTACAACCAACTAATTAATTCGGTTCTCTTCTGAATACAGTTTAAACGCTTAAACGAAACAATCAACGCAATGGGACTAGTATTAGTCAATAGAAAAAGAAGCGTATTCCATCATGATAACGCCAGATTACACATATTTTTGTTGACAAGTCAAATTAATGGAACTTTGTTGGGATATTTCTATACATCCATCATATAGCCTGGACCTTTTACTTTCTTTTCTTTCTTTTACTTTCATTAAATAGAGTTTTATAAGTTATATTCACTTAGGGAATAGATAGCTTGGTAGCGCCACCTGGCTAGTTGAGCCCTTATAAGAAACATAAGATCATATGGAACATTCATCAACGGCATCGCTGCGTGCAGTTGCAATTATATTTATCGTTGAAGCTTTTGTTGGTCCTAGATTGTTTTGGGTTCTCTCTCTGTACTGAAAGAGTTCGCTCTAGAATTTAATAATGAACTTGCGTTTAACTCTTACTTAGTTTAAAAAAAAAAAATATTATGGATGTTATTACAGTGACAATATGTAAATTCAACTTAAAATGATTTTTTAATGAAGTTTATTTCAATTTTTTATTTGGGAACTAGGAAGAAAAATTTGCTTAAAAATATTTCATTTAAATTCCAAACAACTTTTGACTTTCATCTTGATTTTCCACACATGTTTCAAGCAACTACAAACAAACTATTCATCACTTTTGACACAATGCAAGCCACTCACACTCACTCACACTCACACTCACTCACACTCACTCACACTTACATGCTCACTCATGAAAACATGCTTATGCTATTCGTACAACAGTAAGTTGCCACAAATATAGCTGGCTGGCACAGCCCATAGTATCGCGCCATAGCATAGCAGAGTAAGCCATGCTAAAGATGGAAATGAGTGAAATTCGAGACAATGGACATTTAATCACCCTCATACTCTCATACATCACACAGCATGGTATAATCATGCTAAGCTTAATGTGGAGTGCACTACATGTAGTGCGTACACTGTTCGTTCAGTACGTACACCACGAACAGTGGCTAAGTTGTGTGTAGTGTACTTCAATGTGTGTTGTTGTTTTTGTAAGTTTAATATTTGCATTAGTGTTAGTTATGTTTGATAATGTTACTTACTTGCTGCTTGTTTGCTTGCTAGCTTGCTTGCTTGCTTTGAAATGAATGAATGGGAAAACTTTTTACTTTTAGATTGCCTGATTGTGTGCGTATATGCGTATTTGCGTATATGTGTATGTGCAAGCGTTCCTACATTTATGATACTCATATAAGTGTGTTAGTGTGTTAGTGTATTAGTGTTTAGTGTATTTTATGAAATTTAATACTTTGTATTGAAATTGCAAACAAGAGTTTATGCTAATGGCTGTCATCAGGGATGCCTCATACTCATAATGGATCACTACTCGTATATTTTTACTCTTCTTATATTGTTTAGATTTAATGTTATCATGAATGATCCTTTTTGATTGAAATAGGAAAAGTTTTAATTCAAACACGCACACCGATAAACTCAAAATCATTTTGTGTGCTTAGTATTCCTACAAATGATGGCATAAAGTTGAAACATAATTTATTTTATATTATTTTATTTAAAAAATTTTTTCTCATTATAACTTCAGTTTTATCTCTACACAATTTTGCTTTTACACTCGTGCACTACGAACATTAAAAATGGTTTATCTAATTTGAATTGTTCCTAGATACCATATTATGCACCAATATGGACCATTTCCTATTATTTATTTTACTCTTAGTACTGTTACAAGATATTCAGTCCATAATTGTGTCAACTTCCAGAGATTTTTATGATAAGCAAGAGATGATTTTCTATAGATTTGATTTAGTTTAACACAATTGTAATGTCATCTCCACAGAGTTCTGTTTGTAAAAAGTACTCTATAAGGGTTTTTGATTTATATACTCCACAAGGGTTTTTTAATAAAGAAAGGTTAGAAAAAAATATTTGGGAAATTTTTGATTTGATATTATTTTTGAATATTTGGGCAGCATGAATGCTGACCTCAACACCTGCGATTTGGCTGGTCTAGAAAAAAATTATAATTAAAAACAGTTCTAAAAATAATCCTTCAGAGCAAATTTGATTGGTCCAGGAAAAAATCATAATTGGAAACGGTTCTAAAAATAATGCCTCCGAGAAAATTTTAGTTTCTTAATAAAATTTTAATGAAAATAAATTTTAATCAAAAATAAAAAATGAATACTTCGAATGTATACTTCAAAAAATTTTTTCCCTTAAATTAACGGTTAATATTAGTAACTAAATATAAATATTTTAAATTCTTCTACAAAATGTTCAATTTATTAATAAGTTCAATTGTTAATAAAACTTTCAAAGTAAATTAACAAAACTCCAGAAAAATGTGCGAACATAAAAGTCAAGTACGGTTTTGGGTCAGTTGGTTTAGGAGCGCTAACTCTGAGCTTCAAATTTGGCAGGGCATGAGTTCGATTTCTAGTATTTGCAGTCTCAAAAAATTATTTACGAATAAATAAATACAAGAAATATTTCCATGACCACTTCTGATGGGTATTTGACAATACTCGAAGCAGCTGAAAAAATTGAATTAATTAAAATTATATAAAATTAATTTTTAATCTTGTAGTTCACCACTGTTCAAAAAACCTCTTTATCTTTTTAATGTAAAAAAGTTCAGGTTTTTGTTTTTTTCAAAGCCTGAGATATGGTTATTAAAAAATTTAACAAAAATTCTCAAAGCCCCATATTTCAGGATCTCCCAAACGAAATATTAAAATTTTTTTCCCAATATAGGGATATTTTTTATTAAAAAAAAGGAGCTCATCAAATTTCAATATTTTATGAGTTAGCGTTTGTTAAAAACAAATTCCTCACCACAAAAGTACGATCAAAATACACATACTTGTATTAAAAAAAGGGCTTTTTTAATAAAAAAAGGACAGGTTATTATCTAGTCGTATATGTTAATACGCTCACAAACTAAACTTAACTCGCAGTGATGTTTGTGAGAAATGCAACGAGACAGATATAAAAAAAACTCTGGAGTATCTGTTGTGTAATTGCCCGGCTCTCTGGGGAATTCGACATATATACTTGGGGGTTGTCGGTTTTAGAGGTCTGGAGCACATGCCTGAGGTTGTTGTTGAACTCTTAATAAAATTCGCTAATAACACACGCATTCTGAGTAATGCATACTATAAGATTCTGATCTGGAAATAAAAAATAAGACTCTGATCTGGTATCGTAATGGAATTTAATGGTCTACGCGTGGCCTTTTTGGCCTGGTAACATAACCTAACCTATACAAAACAGTTTTTCTTAATAAAGGTGGAATATACCCAAACCCCATCCTCTAAAGTAAAGCTCAGATTACTCATAGCGGCGACCACCTGCTTGCACCCCTTGCCTTCATCAGACGAAATCCTTAAATTGAAATATTAGGCAAATTCTTGATATTGGAATATTAGGCGAATTCTTAATATTGGAGTATTAGGAGAATTGAGAAGGCGAAAGCGAATTTGCCGAAATACGTATAGAAATATAAAAAATAACGCCCGAAATTAAAGTTAAAATTATTAAAAAAACAAAAACGACTTCATCCACCGTTGATTGGAGGTTAGTAAAGGTAGAGTACTTCAAAAATAATTATAGGCATATTAATTTACTCAATAACGACAGCACGGTAAATCTTTCAGCAACTCAGTCCACTGTACAACTTATCTTCAACACCATCAAGTTATTAAAATCTATGTCTAAACAATTTGTAGTATCAGATCAGCATTTATTTTTCGACTGACCACGGTTGACACAAATTGAAGCTGTCATAACAACTTTCTATAAAACAAGTATATAGTAGGTAAATAAGAGTCCTTAAATAAGAGTCCTTAAATAAAATAAATAATGAAATAATATGAGAGTAGCCATTTTTCGGCTGCTTGCCGAAGGAAGCAGAAAGTGAGTATTTTAAAATAGAAGTTGTAGGGTAACGCAATGGTCGCGTAAGTGGTTTAGGTGGAGTCTATCACAGATTCCTCCTTAAACCTAAAACTTATAATTTGCAGGTTAGTTATTTTTTTATTTGTCTGTAATATTCACTTGAAATTAGCATCAACATTGAAACAGTGATTGAAATATTTCACGTCTGCTATGCAAATAACGAGAGGACACATAGACCAATAAAAGAACGTACGGAGGGACACTTTTTACTGCTGTCACAACTTACCGCACTAAACGATATTCCAGAACTGAAAAAAAAAGGCGAAAATATTTTAAAAATAAAATAAAATAAAAAATGTAAATTGTCTCTGAGTTATTCAATGATGCACAAAAATGTTGGCAAAATTACAATGCATACATGTGGTACATATTATAAATGGTTGCAACAACAGCAGCAACTGCTACTAAAAAGGACTTGTAGCAACTGAAGAACAGGAACAGCAATGACAACATGAATAACAGCAGCAACAGCAAAAGCAACAGCAACAGCAGCAACAATAACAGCAGAACATTGACCACAGCATAGTATATACATGTACGTTTATCGTACTGATTCTGGTAGTTCCGCTGACCGCCTGTCGTCCTGCTGGCCTGCCGGCCTGCCAGCCAGCAATCCTGCCTGTCTGCCAATATACATATGCATCGAGTTTATTATGCAAAAGTTATGTAAAGATAAGCAAAATGCTCACCGTCTGCAATTGTTTAACAGAAAACTGTTGAAAAAAGTAGAAATTGTAGAAATTGCAAAGTGAAAAAATGGTTTCGAAATGAAATAAAACGACAACTAAAATAATTCAACAATTCAAGTTAAAAACTGTTGCGGCCGTGGCATAACACATAACTCAGCAACTGCAACAAAGCCAGAAATCTGTAACAATTTTGGCATTTGTGTTCGCAGTGCGACAGCAGCGCAGCAGCACAGCAGCGCAGTAGCGCAGTTACTGCAACTGTGCAGGATCCAACTATATGCAAATCGTCGCAGCTCGACCGCAGCGGTGGACGTTGAAATATAGCTGGACATGCTGCAACTCGTATAACATCGCCAACAGCACAGCTTCAAATGCAAGGGACAGTCAATACTGCTGAGAGGTTCAGAGCGAAGCAAAGACGTTGTTTAAAAACATTTATACTAACTTGAAAAATGTGGTTTTGTTGCTTTTGTTGTCTATATATGTGCGTTTTATATATAATAAATTATATATATATATTTTTTTTTCTTTTGTATGTTCTCTGAGTCAATTTAAGACTTAAATTTTAAACTTTACTATATCATGTATAACTGAAAATATATATCAAATGAGAAACGGACATTGTATCAACCCAACCCATTAAAGCGAGTAGCAAATGGATTGGTATTTATTGCTTTTGTACATAAATGATGCTCGATGATTTTATTCTATAACTACTAACATTGTAATTTAATGAATCCAATTTAATATAGAATATTGTAACATAAATGCTTCAAATTCATGTGGGGTTTATATGACGTTTAAGATATAGCTTACTATCGAGAAAATACTTGCAAACTTTTTGTGTTAATGACATTACCCATAAACACACAGGCAAACTAATGCCAACCAGTCATGGATCATTCTTTCACAAGCGGAACGACTTTTGACCTCATCACCTATGATTTGGATAGAAGAAAATTTTCAGATTATACATCAAATTCATATTTATTTTTTTAGTTTTGATTTAGATTTATCGTAAAATTTTTTTAAAAATCTGAAGCTTTCTCAATGTCTAATGTTGTGCTTTTTCCGAGTTAGTGCATCTGGGCACTTTTACTCTTTGATAGCTGGAAAGATTTTGCAGAGTCCCACCCATCTCACTGACTAATTTGTGTATTCCTATAAGCATCGTGATTATTTAATGACTGATTAGCGATTAGTGATTGCTCTGAGATTAAATAGTGTTAAGTAGGACAACCTGTCGGTTTTCGCATATAGCCTCAGGGCTATGTCTGTAATCAATTTTAAAAGTATTTTTAGATAATTTATTAAAGCTGCACCTCACACTTTACGTATACATACTACATAAATAACAATTAAATGAAATATTGCTAAATATACTCGTACCAAAAACATATAAATTTTTTTATTGGTAATTTGGATTTTTCATTTATTATTTATTATTAAAAATTATAATTTTCGAAATGCTATTATTTTTACAAATAATTTTAACAAAAACCTTAGCATACGCTTTATACATACATTATAAACATAAAATTTTAATTAAATTAGGCATTAAAAAATATACAACTGGAGATATTAATTTTTTATTTCTAATTCTAATTAATTATAATTAAGTAATTCATAGATTCTATTAAAAAAATTAATTTTTTTTCAATAATATTATTCTACTCAATAAAAAGTGAAGATTATCTATTAGTTTTGTGTCCATGAATTTTGCTTCCGATCGTACCATAAGTGATCGTAGTGATCGTAGAAAAAAAATTAGTGTTTTAAAATAGCAGAAATGTGCTGCATAGAGCACTGTTCACTGTTGATAATGACTGAAAATCAATAGAATTAGAAAAATTTCGATTTTATTTTAATGTGAATTTAGTAAACCATTTTAGACTTACATTTATGCGCCTTTTTTTTTGTGTAGCTATACCAAAACATCCATAGGAGCGAAGTAGACACCAAAGATAACAGAACTACTTTTTTTTTTATAAAAACTAAGATACATTTAGTGATTCTTCCTGTTCAAAGTAGGTTGTCCATTGAATGTTTTTTTATAAAAAGAAAATATTTGTATGGTGCATTATTATATTTGTAGAAGTAGTAGTTGCCTGTAATTGACAATAGATGATATCACTACAAAATCCTACATATATGGCTACATTAACAAATCTGTGACTAATAAGAGGACTGTCATATAATAGTACATATAAATTTCTTATCATTTACTTAGAAACCAAAATTATATACCTATGAACTGCTTATTATTGGTTACACATGAAACATTAAATTATTTGGAAAGTTCAATGAAAAATTTATACTTTAATTATGTGAACAATGTCTCGTTTTAAGGAAAAGCTGAAATTAAATCATATACATTTGCCTTGATGTCCAGACCTCCAGTCGCGCAATTGACATATTGGAGCCCCATCACTCTCATGATTCCGTATCCACTTCTGTGGTAATGACTACAGTCACAGCACTTGTGGCTAATTATTCCGATAAGTGTTGCTTCATTCTTAAGAGCTAACTCAGATATAGGTTTCTTGTAGCTGTCGAAACTGCAGCTGTTGAGATGCTTACAGAACAACTTAAATATTTTTAAGATTAAAATGAATGCAAAATACATAGCAAAGATTTTCATTAAATAACGATTACTTCAGAGTTGTTCGAAAATTTAAGTTTTTTGCTTTTTTTATTAACAAGTCAAGCTTTATTGCAAACATTTTCTTGACAAATTGTAAGTCAATTTTACTTTATTTGTGCATTTTTGTAAATTTGTAAACAAAACTACAACTAACATATTTTTCAATCATAAACTAAATCCTGCACTGAATAATATTATTATTTCGATAGGAACTCATTCGAAAATAAAGTTTAGAGTAAGTGACAATGAAAATAAAGTCCTTTTTTGAAATTTCTAAATTTTAAATTTTATTTCAAACAATTTGAAACAATGTGGCACGTTTATTACCTTGTTAATTCAATTTTGAGCTGGTAAATCTGAATTCAGTCATTTTGGAATAGTTCGAAATGCACGATGCATAGTTACAGAAATTTTCTGAAATAAACTTTTGTTGCATTTTAATTTATTACTTAACAGGAAAAGCATTTTCAATAATAGACAAAAGCCAGAAATACTAAAAGTAATATAAAACAAAATGAATATCCAAAAATAAGTTAAAAAATATGTTAAAATAATCTATTGTAAAATTTGCATTTTGTCTGGTGTTATCTATTTAGATACTTCATTCGAGATTCAGTATTCGATGGTACCATCTATGGCACACAATTCGTATCTTAACTTAGTGACAGTCACATACTCGTTTGCACCTAGTCATCGTTAAGAGCACTTCACTTCATATTGTAAGAGTAAAAAAATCAGAACTGAACTTAAAAGAGGAAAAAAAACAACAAAAATTTTGTGCAATAAAATAGAAATAAATTGAAAAAAGTAACTGAAAATTAAATTGCAAATTCACCTGTTAAGTTTCTCAGCATTTAATCTTAATTAAATCGAAATAATTTTATAACTCAACTGTGTGCTAGCCAAGAGGCCAAGCCAAAACAGTACGGAAACATGCATACGACGGCGTGGTGCACGCTTCCTAGCCACTTCAGTAGAAACTCCATTGCAGCATTTGCGACATTCTTTCCCGGAGTGTGCAATGTTGTTACTTATATAATTTACGATTGCTGCTGCACTTACTTTTGCTGCTGCCTGCTTTCTGTTGCTGCTGCTACTGCTGCTACTGCTTCTACTGCTTCTATTGCTTCTACTGCTGTTGGAGCAATTTCTGCTGTTGCTACCATTGTAGTCATTACTTGTTTCATCCAGCAGTACTGTTGCATTCAAGGATTTGGCAAGCAATTGCTCGATATAAAGTTGAGTTTACTTCACTTGAATCAACTCAACTCAACTCAACTCGACTTGTCTGTAGTCAAGACGAGCCAGGATGAGCTGAGTTCAGTTGAGTTGAGTATCATTGTATCTGTTAATCTGTCAGCAGCATATTTCGGTAATGGGCTTGTGTGAGGCTGTGTGTCTCCATAGCTGGTCTGCTTTAATAACTGCTGGTACCTTTACTTGAAATAGCATTGCAACAGGAAAGACTACTGAGCAATCGGCTGTTGCAGTTGTTGCAATTGTGGCACTTACCTAAATCTTAATGTGCCTCTGCATCTGAGGGTCGTAGCACTTGTTTGCCAGCAGTTGGCAGACTGCTTCCAACTGTGTATCAGATGCTTTCGATATTTTGGAACGTGGGACAGGTGTCGTAGCTTCGCATAGAGGTTGAACTGACGTTGCGTCGTCTTTGCACTTATATTTCGTAGAAAAATTTAAATTGATTTCGATTTCAAGTGTATTTTGGTATTCTTGCCTGTGTAAGTCACCTAAGTCGTACGTGTACACAATTTTCATACATGTTATTGGAAGTATACACATTATTGTTATTATCATCGTTATCGAAATCTTCAATGTGGCTAACATCGACGACATGCCAAATTAAAGTTAAGGTCTAGCTACAAGCTAAAATCTTATCAGTTGGTTCAGTAACAGCATATTAAACGTTTATTGAATGAGGTAATAATATTTATGGAAGTTTAGGTGTTAAGCTTCCTTCTGTAATCTTGTAATTGAATACATAATTTTTGTGGACTTAAAAGTATAAGCTCTAATAGTTATGAACCGATTATGATTTTTAAGTGAAATTATTAGTTCACTTTATTATACTTGGATTAAATATAGAATTAAATGTGAAACTGTGTTTTTAAATTGAGATTGACTAAACATGTTCAGTATGAAAACTCTTTGCTAACTAAAACTTTTCATCTTAAACAGACTAATAACACATTCACACTATAACATTGAGGCAGTTTTGCTCATTATAACCACTCTTCATTAGTTGCCGCTCCACATGATTTAACATATAAATATCTTTTATATAAAAGAGCTCATTATCAACAAATCAACTCATTTAAGACGAAAAATGTCGAATGCAACTCTTGAAAATAAATTTCCCAGAACGGAAATTACCTAAATTTGAAATATGTGTCATATGTTTATTTGTAAAATGTAGACAAACAACAGCTGAGCTATAAACAAAAACCTTTATTTTCAGTAATAATGTAATAGATTTATAAAATATACATAATAATTTGATATATCAATTATTTGATTTTTTTTTGTTATATATTATTAAGTGAAGTTTCTACAATTTAATAAAATTTTTATAATCTGCATAAATGAGCTCATTACAATGTGAACGTTTACTCATTAATATATTTAAAAAAGCAAGTGCCTAAATTAGACAGTTCGAATGTGTTATTAAATCGCTTATGAAATTTATTTACTTAAGAAAAATTAAGGGAAATTACACAAATATATTTTCCAAAAGGGATATTATCAAAATTTGAAATATTTCACACTTAAAACAAATTGTAAATAAACAAAGAATTAATAATCATGAAAAAATTTTTAATCAATTGATTAATTTATGCTAATAATACGAAACTAAATATTATCTGTTAACAAGCCCTTTCACATGCATAATTCAATTTATGCCAATGGAAACGATCAAATCTTAATTCATTATTGTTAATTTGATATTAATATAATATAAGTTGATTTAGCAGCAGTGGGAACGTGGTATAAGCGAGTAAATCGATTAGAGTTTTTTGATACCTGTTATTATAGTCCCTTTTGCATAATATTTCAGTGATCTCTGGCGCATTCATATTACAAAATGACAATATATATTATATATCTCACTTCAACGCTTTATAATATAATATATTTCTCTTATATGACGGCAACTGACAACATTTAATTTACGCAAAAACTAATTTCGGTCATTAAGTCTTAACGTGAATTTTCAGCTTTTAAATGAAAGCTAATTATAGGATCTTATATCAAACTAAGTTGTATACTTTTTTTTACCGCGAAATTCTCAATTTATACTTGTATCAATTATTGTTTTAAATAAAATGCTATTTTATGGCAATTGTATGAATTAATGTTATACTTGTAAAACGTATTACACTATGTTCAGGCAGCCAAATTTTCTTAATTTCGTAAAAATGAAATTAACTTAATTTCAAAAGGAAATCAAATGAACATGTTTTTTGTTTACAAATCGAATGTTAAAAATTGCATGCTCCAGACACCATTTGTACCTGGGAAATTTTAAAAGTTGATTACTATAACTATAAAGGATAGCATCCAGTAATTTTATTCGATTTAGTGGAATTCAGGTATATAAGACCTGTAATGAGATCAGTAGAAACTAAGTTAACTAAGTTAAAAACCAAAGAAGCTTTTTGTAAGGTAAATCAAATTTTATTAGGGATCTAAATCAAATGAACTACTTTAACGAAACGAAGGCAATGAGAATTTATAGTTATACGTTAAAAGCATGGTGTATTTAGCGGCAATCTTGAAAGCCCGCTTGCCAATGCCGTCTCTAACTACATACAATATAATGTATTCGTTCATATCCTACAATTTTCATTTAACATAATCAAAATTCATTTCTCTTGAAAGAAATTATTACTATAAATCTTCTAAATCTTATCTTTTCAAATTAAGTAAATAAATTAACGTATCCCTATTGTATAATCATATATATTTAACAATTTTTTTGCGATTTTAATATGTCTTGGTTTTAAAAGTAATTACTTATAATTACATTGGTTAGAATGTTAAGTGATTTTGTTGGCTTTACTGTTTTTGTTACACTGATTATTGATTGTCATGCTAAAACCATTGATTGTTAGTTAACTATCCCTTTGTCAGAGTGTGTAGTGTATAAGTACAACCTTTTTTATTGGTTAACCCATCTCAAAACTACGAATACCTTGATAACCTTATATAAAAATAGCTTAAAGAAACGATACTTGGAAAGGGTTATACCTAAATAAAATGTAACTTTGCCCTGAAAAACACTCGGAAAACATTTTTCATTTATTTTGTGAACTTCTTAAACTACAATGAACTTCTGTCGGTAAATAGCGCTCTTTTGTAACCTGCTTTGCACATTTGAGGTTAAAGGGTTAAGTAAACATCACTTTTATTTTTATGCATTTAAGGTTATATCAACTATTTTTTTCTTCTTCTTCTTCTTCTTGTTCTGATTTAATTTTTCTCTTTGTGAAATGTAAAATAACCCCATAAGGACACTTATCGTTTAAAAAAGAAAACATAAGAAATCATTTTGATATCCCAAAGGACCTTTCAGGCATTTATTTATACAATTATTTTTCCTTTCTTTTTCTGCAGTTTTGACAAATATTCTGAGAAATATTTTTACTGTTTCAAAAGTAAATATTTGGTATTCTCCTAATGCGGTTAATGCTGATAAGTTAATCAGAAAGTCTTCTTATAAACGATTTGCAACAAAAGCAATTAAATTATATTAAATTTATTTATAATTAAACAGATTTAAGCTGAAATGAATTAACTTAAAATTAATTTATTTACTACTACTTTGTCGAAACTTAATTGTGCCTACACGTGTAGTTCTAGAGAGGTTCTAGGGTTAGGCGAAGTGTTTTTGACTTTGAGTGTAAAATTGAGTTGCTTCAAAATGTGCCGCTCAAATTTCATGACATGTTGACAGCTCCTCTAACATAGAAAATACTAAAATATTAAGAAGGGAAACAAAAAGACAATAAACAGAAAACCGAGAACCGAAAACCGAGAACCGAAAACGTTAAATATGAAGCTCTTCAAATTCGATGGCACAATAGTTTTAGATATATGAGTGGCCAGTGCTACGCACTCCAAAATTAAGCTGTCATATGCTCTGAATACTTGTTTAATTGTCAACAGCTGTTTTTGACATTTGAATTGTTTCACGATGCTGGAGTGTTTGCGTATTGGCTTGTTTCGAGAAGCATTCATTCATGAATGACATTCTTTCACTCGCCCAAGCGGCAGCTTGACTGTACGTGTGTCTGCCATTGTTGACTACTACCTTATTTGCTTTTCAATATCAATAAGGTATGACAATATTATGACTCGCAATGTTTGTATGAGTAACTAAATACAACGGAATATAAAATCTGACTGTTCACAGTGAAGCGGTAAAGTGTCCATGTATGTTAAGGACTTAAGCGTTTCAAAAAAATTCTCTGCCTTCATTTTATTATAAAAATTATAATAATAATACTCGTGTAAATGGTCAGTTATTGCTCTTTGTTATTTTTTCTTTATTTAACATTATTGTTATCATTATTTTTCTTCTTCTCATTATTATACAATGGTGAACGTTATTTAGTGACAGTTGTTGTTCTTAGTTCCGGTTATGTAACTAGTGAGTTAAATGTAAGTTTTACTTAAAAACATTTCTAGAATTTTTAGCCATCTAATATCACATACACACTCTGCCTCATTTAAGCAGTTTTGCTCATTATAGCCATGTTATTATATTGTATATGATTTACCACACAAAAATCTCTCATGTAAATGAGCTCATTATTAATTATTAATCAAATCAGCATATTAACGGCGAAAAACATCGAATGCAACCCTTAGAAATAAAGTTCCCATAAGGGAAATTGCAAAAAAATTATGTTTTATATGCAAAATGTGAACAAACAACAGCTGAGCTGCAAACAAAGGCATTGGGGAAGTAAGTATCTAATCAAGTCCTTCTTTTTATTAATTGAATATGTAATTAATATATAAAATGTCTATGTATGATTTAATATAACAATTATATATTCACTTTTTTGTGTGATTAATTAGTAGATAAAGTTTATAAAAGTGCAATCATCTGCATAAATGAACACATTATAATGTGAATATTCATTCTTTAATATAAATGAGACAGCATGAATGTACTATAATATTATGTTTTCACTGCATCTAAAACTGCTGATGTTAATGAAACTAAATGCTCAGTTAGTATGTACGTACCATTTAAGCCAAAGCAAAATACACAGGTGTGGTTGGCTGTGCATTTCACTTTGAATTAAGTTCTTACGATACGTATCGAATAACTGAGTCTTAAGATTTGATCGTTTCCTTTGGCATTAGCTGATGTATGCATGTAAAATAGCTTGTTTGTTTACATTTTTGATACACAACATATGACAAATATTTCAACTTTTGGTGATTTCGAGATTTTAATTTTCCCTTCTTTATTTTTAAGTTATAAAACATGGAAGCTCTTTCTATAGTTAACGAAATTTACTTAACAAGTTTCTCTTACTAATTAAGTAGTGGAAATATACTATTAATAATCAATCAATAATCAATCTTGATTTACCAATTAAAAATGAGAATTACACTAAAAGTGAATCTCGATTAAAAAAGTTATCTCAGATTTATCTATCGAAAACGACATAATTAATATTTTAATATTTTCATGCTCCGCTAAAATTTAGGGCAAAATCGAAGTGTTGTATTATAGTTTAATCTCGCTGACTTAGATACAATTATATTGCGGATAAGTATAAATATTTTGATGATTGAAACAACAAAGTCAAAGTGCCTCTTGCCAGGACTATTTTGCATTATTGAAAAGCAATAATTTATGTGTGCCCGAAATAAAGTACAGCGCCGCGAGCTTTTCCCACACACATAGCTTTGCCAACTAATTTGGTATATTTGTATTGCATTTGTCATTTATTGACATAAAAACGCACTTAGCATTTGACAATGTCAGTTGCGTTGAAGGTCCTGGCTATGCAAACACACGTATTTGTGTGTCCTTCACATATGTGTGCATATCTAAGTGCATATTTAACTTGAAACGAATAGACTTCGCTTGTGTATGTGTAAGTGTATAGTATATATGTATGATTTCTGTCCTGACATTAACATTTATATTCCCCCAACATGTCAACTTTAGCGTAGCACTCGTATTTAATACTCATGAAAATTTTGCTTTAAGGATCTTTCGGAAAACCCTAAAAAGTTGAGCTTTTGTGCTTTTGTTTAATTTGAAATGTGTTCAATTTTGTTGAAATTGCTGATGATATTGTAGCTGTTTCTGTTGCTGTTGCTGTTGCTGTTGATGTTGCTGTAGCTGTAGCTGTTGTCGTTTTCATTGTTGGCATTGTTTTTGTATTTGTTCTTACCGACCATAGTACCTTTCACAACTGACACAATTGTAGATTTGATTAGGGTTACGTATACGTCACTTTAAATGATTGTTTTTCGCATTTTTGAAAATCTTATTGAGTTTATTGAGAGCACGTCATTTTAGTATATAAATTTTAATAGAAAAAAAATCATATTTCAGCTAAAGCTGACAAAATGACATTGATTTAAACATTTTATAAGGATATTGAGTAAAAATCCGATAAAGGAATAAATCATGAGCAGATTGTGTGTATAATGTAATTAAAAATATGGGCAAATACATAAAAGTGAAATATGTAAGAAGGATAAAGAAATATTTAAAAATGAAATATAATAATCAGTTCCGTTGTCGTGTCCTTTGTATAACCCTTTGAGATTTTTTGACATGTACTTAGTCTTTTGCAGTCAATTTTTTTATATTGAAACAGTTTGCAAACACAGCCGTTCTGAGGAATCTGTTAATGACTTGTAGCCATTTTAAAATCAAAGCCTGCTCCTGAGTTTAATTACATACCATTTTAATATTTACTTATATCAAACATATCCTTTCCTTTAGCTTATTATATTTACATAAAAAAGTTATTAATTTTTATTATTGTGTTTTATGGTTACGAGGGTTGGTTAATAAGTCAGTAAAAATCACAGCAATTAATTAATTCTTAATTATTTTGATAATATGTCTTTATAACGTGATAATATTTAAGAGCTTAACAGTTCATTCCTTTTGCCTTTATTAAAAAACTTTATTTGATTTAGGTCGCTGCTAAAGTTGATTTTCATATTATTTAACTTAATTTTTAACATGATTCACTTGTCTCATTTACCCAGCTTTGCTCATTAATACCATTAATGAAAATAATTTACCATACAAAAAGCTTTCATACAAATTAACGCATTTAAGGCGCCACTCTTAAACAAAAATATATCCCACAAGGGTAATTTCCGAAATTTAATATATGTGTCATATGTTTTATATGTAAAATGTAAACAAATCAGCTAAGGCCAATGAAAACTAAAAAATCTTAATATTATTAATATAAGTAGTGTTACCTGCAGTGGGAACAGGGTATATTATCATATTTTCACTACGTACTTATGGGGTTTTCAATCTCATTTCTGTTTAGTAAATCAAGAGTGAAATATATAACACTCGAGATTAATTTAAAACACTATGAATATTTTTTTTTAACTTGATAGATAAACTGTGATTTGATTCGATTTACATATTTGTTATGAAAAATGTAAATGTCTGCTAACACGCCTAAAGACTCTAACAATGTTAGATTATACAACAAAATTTGAGAGATCGATGAATCCAGATTTACCAATCGAAAACGCTACTAGTAAATTGCTTATGAAATATATGACAAATTTTTTAACTTTTGGTAATTTCCCTCATGGGAAATTTATTTTTAAGGGATGCATTCCACATTTTTCGGCTTAAATTAGTTAATTTTTTGAAAATGAGCTCATTTATATAAAAGATATTTGTATGGTTAATTATCCTCATTAGTAGTTATTGTGAGCAAAGAACCTAAATATGACATTTTGAATGTGCGATTACTTTATTTCAAAGTAACTTAAAAAACATGAATGCTCTTTGTATGGTAAATGAAATTTAATTAGTAAGTTAAACCTAATAAGTAGTAGCAACATACTATTAGTAAATAACACTTACTAAGTTAACAGTGGAAACATACTATTAGATAGATAGCGATATGGTTCTTATGTGAAAGGAACTAATCCTTTTTCGCTTTAAATGAGTTGATTTATTTATAGTGATTTCATTTATATGACAGCACATGTATGCTAAATTATCCACCTTCAGATATTTACAATTTAAGTACAATAATATTTTGTTAAGTAAAGCAATCATGAAATTTATTAATTACATAAAAATGAAAGATTTTAAATAATATTGCAGTAATAAAACAAAAAATTTAATAATTAAAGAACAGCATTCATTTTCCTTTAATTGGTATATCATTTGTCATTCACTTATCAAGCAACTCTCGTACTTTTTGATGTGGCTTCATATTGGAATATAAATGGTTAAGAAAATTTTCAAGTGGTCAACGTAAAAGTTTTAAAATGTCCATTACATGTTTTTATTGACTGTTGCTGTTTGTTTTTCGTAGTACTTTGATGCTTTCTATCTTATTATATTTATTGAACATATTGCACATATTGAACATATTGCACATATTAACAATTCGGTGAAATACGAGTTTCAAAGTAAACATATGTGTAAAGTGAACGGTGCTGAACGTTAGTCGGTTGCTTTTACTTACGTTTATACAAAAATATTTTAAAATATTATTGCTTTCATATGTACTTGAACACGCCTCTACGAAATACCAGATAAGAGCACTCGCACACCCACTCAACAATCCATTTGCAGAAAACTGATTTAATCCGCACAGCAAAAGCTGATTAAGAAAAAGAAACATCATTAAAAAGTTGGTGAAACAAAAGCAACACATCAAGACTTTCAGCTGCTTTTTGCGGCAACATACAATTACAACAGCCACAGCAACAATGAATGCAACATTTTGCTGCACCTCACGGTGCTTAATTCTGCCGCTGCGCTTTTCAGCGACAATAATTCAATGTCAAGAGGCATACCAACTTCAAGCATAAAAAACCTACACGAGAAGAATTCGCATTCGTACAACAGAATGCATCACAAACGGCAAAGAAATTGCATTAAATTCTTCAAAAAGGCAACTAAGCGTAAGAGCAGCAACCACGACAGCAGCAACAGTACAAAGGCAACAATTCCAAATCTCGCAGCTGCATTTACAATGCAACAGCGGCAAATTAATTTAATAAATTTGTGCAACTTTTTGTAGTTGCTCTTCGTAGTGCCGCTGCTGCTGCAGCTCCAGCTCCAGCTTCAGCTGTTGCTGCAGATTTCTTCTTTGATTGTTGCAGCAGAGATGTACGCCAGTCAAGCAATCGAACCACAATGCAATTTGCACTGCCACATCATTCCTGCTGTCAGGTATAAAGCATTCACGCGGTTGGTTGGTTGGTGTGCCCACGAGAAATTGTTTGTTTAACTTGACGCTGTTGGCTTGTCATTACAGGCAAGAACTTCATAGATACAAAAAGCGTAGTTACCGAAATGTTGCACGAAAACCAACCAAATTCCAAAAGATGCCTTTAAACATGCAGCAATGTATCTTATTTATGGGAGCGCCTCTTTATTAAACGCATTGAGTAGAATTGAAATCTTTTGTTGTGGATAGGAGTACAAACCAAATTCTCAAACTTTGGACAAGAATTCAATTGAAAGTGAATGAAGCATAATGTTTGCACAAAAGGCAGATACCAAACAGATACCAGAGCTAATCATAATATTAGAAATTTTGTTCATTCGTTAGATGAAAAGCTATGAGGACTCATTAACATGAAAAAACCACGATTAAAGAAAAACTTATGAATACATTTACAGTAGTAGAACTATTCCATTTTCAAAATTTTAGACGCGAAGAATGCTCAAGATATATAAAAGGATACATACTCTGGTTCGGAAAATAAATCTAAATAAAACACTTGAGATCGAGATATCAATATATTGTTTGTACCCCGCAATTAGTTGTGAAAAAGAAAATCTTTCAAATGCAAATCGCGGAAAATTTTGTATCATGTTTCCACTACAGCTGAAACTACTTATATTAATGTAATTAATATTTAGTCGTTTCTTTTGGCATTATATGATTTATGCGAGTAAAACAGCTTATTTGTTCACATTTTACATATAAAACATATGACAAATATTTCAAATTATGATCATGAAACGCATTAGACATTTTTCGCTTTAAATGAGTTGATTTATTTATGATGATCTTATTTATATGAAATCACTTGTATGGTAAATTATCCACCAGAGCAAACTTAATGAGCAAAACTGCCTAAATGAGACCAGTGAAATCATAATGTGGCCGTAGCGTAAAATTTTGCGATAATATTGATAGCAAATCATGCCAAATATAAAACTACACTTCCCGGAAATATTTTACGTAACAAATCCAAAACATGCATTTTGGTAGTATTCAGCATGGGCTCATAGCCAGAAAAATGATTGATCATAGGCAGAGGTCCAGTTTGTTTAGTTCAGTTGGTGATTGAAGGTCTTGACTCAAAATTAAGATTAATATAATAGTACATACAAAGACAAAGCGCTAAAATTGTTTAATTCTGTGGATGATCACACTAATTCAGCAATATATATTCCCACATAAATATATGATATGCTTCAATTCACCTGAAAACTCTGAATAAATCTTCAGAATTTAATGGAGCTTTTGTTATAGTGCATCAACTATGTGGTCACAAACACTATTGAGTAATACTGGTTTAGACATCAATTCGCATTTTAACAAGCAAAGAAGAAAAGAAGTAGCTTTGTATTCAAAGTATATAACTTCTTCATCCATATCTTTAATTTCAAGTTTAAAAAAAAAATTGGTAATCATGTCATTTTTAAAATAATACAATGCTCTTCCAGCTTTAAATCAAATGCACTCCCATACATTACTTTTTGTATATACTATGTTTCTTTGACATTAGTTGTGGACTTTTAATACCCTAAGTTAAGTTAGATTATGTTATAATGGCGATTGTAAGATATTCACTTAGGCCTATTGGCCCATTGTATTACCATATAAAAACTCAAAGACTTACAAACTACCTTGAACAGTCGTGGATCGGCACTGCACATCCGCTGCGTAGTAACAAAGTAGATGTGCGACACTTTTATTGTCCTTCCATTTACTATAAAAAATAAAATAAAATAACTGAAGATTCAACTTTCTTTAACATTTTTCCAATTGGTTGTAACCCATCAATAAGCCAATCACAGGAGTAAAATCTTTACGTGGCATCTCAATGGAATAGTGTTGCCAAGACTTAAAATATGAATACTGATCCTCGTATGACTATAAAGCCTTTGGACGCCTTTGTGTTCGAATGCGAAACTAGGTGAAGTTGACGTGGCTAGTCATAGGCCATGCATATATCTTATGATCCTTATGATCCTGATCAAGATAAGTCTTAAGTAAATTTATAGTAGTCATCATTTGAAATGTCAATGCCTTTTGTAAATCATAGGAATGCTTGAAGCTTCATCCTTCGAAAGTTTTGTAACTCCCTTTATTGTGAAGACTGCGAGCTTTTAAGGATATTTGTGACAATGCAGGTATTCAACGAATAATTTGTAAGCTGAGTCTGAATGCAGATTATCTACTATGCAGGGGATTAGAAAGCCTTCCATTCATAAACTTTAGTAATAAATAACTCGAAGGAAATACTCTATTTATATATAATTACGCTTTTATTTCTGGTTTTAAATTTTTTTAATTCATATTAAAAATGCTAATTATGACTAAAATTAAATCTAAGCTTAAAGCTATAAGCTCTCTTTTACAAAAGAGAGACTTATATGTTATAATGTTATCATATAATATTTAAAGGTGTCATTTCAGAATTTGTGATTGCTGGATTTATTCAATGCAAATGATCGAAATTAGGGCCGAACTGCAGCTTTATTAAATATTGAACGATCTCGGCATAAGGTATTAATTGCCTTTTTGATTATAAGGTGTATTATTTATATTTTTAATTACAGAAATTCACTCAGAGATCTATAAATAAAAATTTAGACAAGCAGCCATGAAAATCGACAATTTTTCCTGCACTCAGATGAGGAATTAGTTGCGCATGCATTGCTGGAATGTGTAATTGCATTTAAGGAATTCAAGGAAAAAAGTTTTTTACTTCATTGTTAGTTACGGCTTGTTGCAATTCCCAAACTCGAGCGCACTTTATACGACCGATTTTAAGAGCTTAAATTTATAACACATTTATACAATTAAACAAGTTAACACAACACAAATCTGCCTCATCACCTTCCTAAATTACTAATGAAATGTAATCAAAAAAATAAAAATAAAATAACAAAATTTACGAAAAAGGCACATTGCCTGAGGCGAACTCTTCCTTTTTGCTGCCAATTTTTAATTAAAAAATCTCATTAAGTGGTTTTTTGCTTTAAGCAATATGCAACCACAAATGCTACAAGAAGTGTATGTATCTGGTAGATACATATATCTCAAACACCAACACACACACATACACACACACACACACACACGTTCACTCAGTCTTATATTTGTAGACACAAGTGTTGTGAGAAAAAGAGTTTCTTCTTGATTTTGTACAAGCACAAGAACAACAACAAATTAAAATAAAAAAATCCAAAACCAAAAACAAAAACCAAAACAAAAACAAGTGAGCGAAAAACATAGAACACTTTAACGACTTCAAACAAAAACAAAAACTCATTAAAAATGTTCATTTGCCAACGAATATCAATACAACAATGCAATAACAACAACAAACACTAAAACAACATCAAACTACACTAAACTACGTAGTACGTCTACTTACTAAAAGACTTATAGGGATATTTTGTATGGTGAGGTTTTTATATTCTGTAGAAGGCACCTACGGACTGCGTCCCATACAGCAGATCAGCCAGTGTACGGCGACACTGGTACATTGTGGTAAGCTGTCTTCATTATTTGCAACAAAAGCCACAAAGTCATCTCCGGTTTATATGCAGCGAAGCCACACGAAATTTACTCATAGTTGCCATAATACAAAAGGAAAACCCAACTAAAAAAGTTGGGCATAAAATCTTCTGCTAAGGCGAAGTTAAAAGAAATTGATTTTGTGAGCAGTGCCGACTTTTCAGTAAGAGCTACATGTATTTGTTTATCAACAAACCAGCAACAAACCAGAATTCTGAGCATCTTGGGACCCACATCACCGCTGACAACTAGAATTTCGAGGTTATAAAAGACTTTGTTTAACTAGGAACTATTGTAAACCATAGAACTATTGTAAACATCAACCTGGATATGCAACGAAGTGTCTCTCTTCTGTGTAGGCAATTGAGAAGTAAAGCCATCTCTCGACAAACATATATCACGCTCCACAAATTTAATATCATGCCTTATCTGCTGTATAGGGCAGAACCTAGGCAATTGTCAAGAGTAATGATAAGGCATTAGGAGCATATGAGAGAAAAATTATTCACATGATCTGTGTTTTCTTATGCGTTGAAAACGTGTATTGAATTAGTTGAAGGATGAATGGTATGAACTACATAAAAATTCAGCTGCTTCACTGGTTTGGTGAAGTCGTGCGAATGGAAGGAAATAGAGCACGTTTGCATCTTCTGTGGATGGAACAGAAGTTCTGATATAAATACACTTGGTACTTTCAACTGGCGACAGCAAAACATTGAGCAGGTTGGCTGGCGGAGGTTACCGGACGCGGCCAAAGAAAACTTACGTATGTAATGGCTAACTAAGTACGTAATTAAGTAAGTTATATCATGTTTTCACTGCAGCTAGAACTACTTATGTTAATGAAATTAAGATTTGATCGTTTCCGTTGGCATAATCTGATTTTTGCATGTGAAATACCTTGTTTTTTGATATTTTATGTATATAGTTAAATATATGGCAAAAATTTTAAATATTGATCATTTCAGTTGTGGCAAATTTATTTTTAAGCGTTGCATTCGTCACTTTTCCCCTTAAATAAGCAAATTTATTGTAAATGAGTTCATTTATTTGAGCTCATTAATGGTAAATCATTCTCATTAGTATCTATAATGAACAAAACCACCTAAATGAGACAGTGTGAATGTGTTATTATATTACTTGATTTATTTATAATGAGCTCATTTATTTGAAAGCTCTTTGTATGGTAAATAATCATAATTGCTCTCAGCATCGTTATATTATATTAGTTAAACGTTGTTTTATTATTACTGGAATAATTTTACTTAATTAATTTTTGTTTTTAGATAAAGTTCCATAGAGAAGCACAAGTTGGTTAGTCAGTTGTATTCAAAACTAGCTAATTTTTTATTACTATTCGCTAATTCGGCAGTTGTAACGACCAAAGCATACCGATCAAAAATGTAGCGCCTAAAACCAGAATCGCACCAACGAAAAACCTAATAATAAGAGTGAATATAATCAAGTGAGTGACAAGAAATGGGATACATCGAACTTAATTTCCTGTCAAATCGCTTAAAGTGTGCAATCAAGCAGCAAAAAAGAGCTTATAAAGCGAGGAGCAGTCCAAGAGCAATCGGTGACCACGACTGTATGTTAATAGTTAATGTTAATTTTTTGCAAAAACACAAAAAAGAAGTGAACAGGAAAAAAGAGGATGAAGCATTGATACTTATGCTCCAGTTTCTTAATGACCACAGTTGGTCAAGTGCATCACGCAATAGAGCAAAAAGGCAGTCACGAAAGCCACAAAAATCCGTCCAAAAATTTACCTGCGTAGATCAATGAATTTTAGTTATTAAAATACATAAATAAGTTTTGTTTTCAATTAAAAGAAAAAAAATTCTGAATAAATTAATTAACTTTTATATTCACTGTAAAGGAACTCAGTGAAGAGATTCTTTAAAAGTTCAAATCTGCCCTCGAGTGAAAATTTATAATTACCACAAACAACAGCAAAATTAATGGAACAAGAAAGGCAGCTTTTGAATAAAAGCGCGCTCGGCTGGAAAGGATGTTGCAGCGTAAAAGTATCCACATCATCACTTCGCGCTCGGGGTGCTGCTTTTGTGCAGCTGCAAGAATAACAAATTCATGCAGTTGACACGCGGTACTGGGCACATAAAAATATTGAAATTTATAATTAAAAATATTTTTAGTATAAGGATTTCCATAACAACGCTTCTTATGTCTTGAAACATACCTTTTAACTCGTTTACTTCCTACACTTTGCCTTAAAGCGGCAAGAGATTTACGTAATTGTTAATTCTTTCTATTATCTTTATAATTACTTTATAAAGAGCAAATCGTTTCTTATGTTAGATGCTCTTTACCTTTATCTTCAGCTTTTTATAAATTAAACGTCAGTTATCATATAAGCCTTACACATTTTTAATTAATAGTACGCATCTTGTGTTGACAACTTTCAGCACTACCTCTCGGAGGCATCTATTGTTTACTGTGATACGCTCAAAGTTGCCTTTGATGGGGCGAGTTATACTAACCAATTTTTTTTCCGGTGCTTGTTAAGCCGTGTGATCTAGAATAAAGTGAGCGATTCAACTTTATCTCTGTCAAGCCAGTGAATAAACGATCTCCAAGTCGTCTTATCTGTAGTACCGACCAAAGGCACAGAAAGTTATTAATGGATTCCACCAATTCTTCATTATGGCAACAGTCAACAGACAACAGAAAATCTAGTATATAGTCTTCCTATATTCTTTTTGTGTATGTAAGACATTGGATAAATATAAGATTTAAAGATAATAAAGCACTATTATATCTTTATCAATATTATAAAGTAATTTTTGACTCAACATCATGCATAGACAGATATACTACTTAAACGATTATAAACTTTTCATATATGCTTTCGATATATATTTTTAAAGTTAATATTCTTTAATAAATTATGACGAAGTGCAATATTTTGGGACTTTCGGCTCCGCATATTGGCACATTTTGAGTAAAAGAAGACAGAGTTTGTTGTTATGTCAGGTAAGAGTGGAGTGAGGGTCTTGCACACAAAAATCCACTTGAGCTCATATATTGGGGCGTTGCGACATCATGGAAAATCTGATAATACTGATAATACTTAACTAATGCCATAATGGGATCGTATTTGTTAAGAAATTAAAAACAAATGAAATATCATCCATTATAGTAGATGTCAGAATTAATTTTTTCGAATCTGCTTAGACATGCTATCGAATCTTTTTGGTTTGAGAATGTGATATATATTATATTATAGTTTCTTTCCAGTCAACATAGCGCTGAAAACGTTGAACGAATGTTTCGAAAAAATGATTTAAGTCATAGTCCGGTATTTCTTTCAGTACTTAAGTCGAATCACTCAGATAACTAGTACAGTAACGAAATGAATTTCGTTCATCGTTTGGTAAATGATCGATATGGATGATGAGGATTTATCGGTTGAAGATTCATATAATAAAGCATATACGTTGAACAAAAAATCAACTATCAGTATTTCTATATTCCGATTGAACTCATTAAATATTACCAATCCATTAAGAGTTCTTTAATAATATTATGTGTTCAGTGTTGTTTTAGTTTTGCTTAGTCTTATTTTTGTTTTGGATCTTTTAATGAATCCAACTGAATCAACTAGTGAATCTAGTGTGTTTCATTGGAAACACCCACCAGCATTAACACATAGATTTGGGTGAGCTTAAGACTTTTATAACACTAGTATCATTGGATTGTGTATTGCGTAGCTTTCTAAATCATATGGTTTTCCATCGAAAGTCAATTTTTTTTTCAAGAACTTTAATTTTTTAATATATTCTTTTTAATAAATATAGTTTTTAATATAATACACTTAGATTAAGTGTTAGTACGTTAACATTTTTAAACGCAGTTTTTCTTTGCATAGAAGAAAGTTTTCACAGTATCCTATACCAAGCTCAATTCAGTACGAAATACCTATTTTAAAATTAAAAGGTTTTAAGTTAATAAAACTAGTAGCCTTTAAAGCTAATAACAATTCTTAAGCCTTAGTACAAAATTGAAGATGACCAAATGTATGGTATAAAGTAATTTTTACTGTTCAATGCTTTTATTATAATTTTTTTAATAGTTCTACCCAATATAATTGGAGGATTTGGATTGTTTAATACCTGTAATATTAGGTGCACCAGATATAGCTTTCCCAGGAATAAATAATATAAGATTTGATTTGCATATGATTGTATTTCAGATTTCCTGTAGAATTAGTTAAAACATTAAGAATATAGTTTATAGTTTATATATTAAATATATAATTTTAGTTTAGATATGAAATCAAAAATATTCTCATTAATTAATCTGCAAATTTCAATGAAAACTATATCATTTGTTCAAATATCTTGTTGAATTCAATTATTGGATGAATGAATGTCCTTTACTTAACCACATCAACGAGATACATAAATATCTCGAACATGTAGTGAATATGGTTTACTCTCGAACAATGTGCTAACATCTGACAAACAGATGCCACTGGGATCAAACAAAGGTTAATCTGTGACACGAAAACCAGAATTAATTAAATGCATTAACTGGCCTACTCAGCGGTTAAGGCGCATTAGTGCAAGTGCATGTGTTATTGTCAGTTTCGAATTTACAACCTCAACTATCGTAGTCCCAATGGAAGTATTGTATTACGATAGCTATTTGGTCGGCGTTGAATGATAATCAGTCCAATCACAATTAAATAACAATTTCCACTCAAGCGTTAAATTAGGTTGAATATTATCAAATTTAAAAGCACAGAAATGTACTTAGTGGATTTGTATTCCATTTTTGAAAAAAAAAAAAAATATTTTAATTTACTCAACCTCTTTATCTTTTTTACAATAAATATTCAATGACAAAAAAACGTTTCATCAAATTATAAAAATTATAATTATTTACGACATATGGGATGAAAAAGACATTGTACATAGAAAGAGTATCTATATGGTGCATAGATTTTTATTCAACTGAATAAGACAACTTGATTTAGGTATAAAAGTCGCTTTGTCGACAGCAGTGTTTTTTTACCACCGGTCAGCAGAACATCTCAAAGGGATTGCCAGGATTTATCTTACGCGAAAGAAGCTAACTTTGGTATAAGTCTTTACAAGATTAAAGAACATTTATGATTTTAAATACTTCAATTAATACTATTACATATTATTATTATTGTTAGGGGATATGACATTGGGTTTAAAGTACGTCTCTAAGCCCTGTTGCGTCAATAAAAAGTAATATAGAACCCACTTTACTGAGTTTTATTGACTCTTCCGTAAGAATATACATTTCCAGGAGCCTGTTCCGTATGTGCATTAGTGCAGGACATTCTAACAGCACATGTGTCACCGACTTCCCATTCTCTTCACAGAATCTACAGTTTGCATTCATAAGTACATCCAGTCTCATACGGTAGTATTTTAGTTTACAGTACTCTATTAGGATTCCACGTGATGATTCTAAGTTTTTCTTTTGTTAGTTTATAATCCTGTTGTTTCTTATTGTTATAGGTACCAATAAGTGATTGGGATTGTGTTAATTCTGGTATACTATCCCAATATTATTACATAACAAATTAATAAATTTTTTAAAATAAACTAAAAAATTTTTTGTAAAATAAATAAAAAATTTTTATTAATATTTATTTCCAAGACCCCTGATGTTGGGTATTTAGGCAATACTCGAAACAGCTGTATGGTCAGCCAAAAATTCAATTTAATTAAAAATAATACAAAAAAATTAAATTTTTGTTATTATAGATCCACTATTGCTCGAAAAAAACCGTTTTATAAATATTTTTAAAAAAAAAAAGTTTTAAAAAAATTATAAAATATTTTCATAAAAAAAATTTTTTTTAAATAAAAAAGCGCTTACATATTGTTGTATGTTTCAAGAGTTAAGCATAAATAATGGGGGCAAAGCCCCCTAATTTTTAAAAATAACCTAAAAAGTGGTGTTTTTTTTTAAACAATTGACTTCTTAACTTGTTCAGAAACATAAAAATAAAGTCATATAAAAATTGCCATAATTTTTTTCTCGAAACACTTATGTATGTATAGAAAAATTTCTTAGTAAAAATTTATTTCCAAAGTAACTTTTAAATGGATATGCATAAAAAAGATATATGTGCTACGTATTATTTTTTAAAAATGAATTTATTGTTTGAGTTTGTTCGTCCTTCAAGCGTACAGCATGTCGCACATCGGATTACATTAATGGTACAAGTAATTATCATCGCATTTTGAACTCATTACAACGTCATAATTTTTGTGACAATAAATTTGGTTTGTTGTCAACAATGGCAAACAACATCGTCAACATGTTGCAAACATAATACACATGTTTTAACTTCCTTTACATATAAATTTAAAAATTTCTTCTTCTTTTTCTTCTTCTTCTACACATACATACACATATCTACATATCTTACTATTTTATTTTTATGATACTTTATTATATTTGCTTTAAATTGAATTCAAACTGCTTTTAACCCCTTACATCACTTGTAGCTTTAACCTTTACTTTCACGTAACGTTCACAGCAGACGTTTGGGATAACTGCTGTTGTTGTTATTTTTCCTCTGTTCCCGCTCCAGTTCCAGTTCCCGTTCCCGTTCCCACTCCCGCTACTGTTCCCGTATTGTTGTTACTTAAAAAATTACATGTCGTTATTAATGCTTGCAACAACATATAAGCGCAACATGAGCAACATTAGCAACAATTTACAATTTGCAAACGCAAGTTCACAGATTCACATCCACACAAACCTGTCCATACGGAATATTCTATGCAATCATATGTGAGCTTCTTTGCTGCCTTTGCTGCCTTTGCTGCTTAGCTGCTTTGCTGCTTTGTAAAGTTTATTTCATTTCATTTTTTAATGTGAACAATTTATAAACGCGTGCGACATATCCTTGCAACATGGCAGCCAAAGATTTTTGCCACAGCTGCTGCTGAAGTTAAAATTCTTTCGCCACTTTCTTTCGCTACCAAAAAGTAAGTAAAAACAAGCTTAAGATATATAAGTAAGACATGCTTTATTTTCACCGAAAATCTTTTATAAATATTTTTTTATAGCACAAAATGTATAAAAAATATCTTTTTTCCTTAAGCATCTCGAAAGAAAAAAAAATCAAAAAAAAAAAAATTATCGTTTTACTTATACGTTTTGCTCATATATCGCGCCAACAAATGGCACAAAGCACGTGATCAAAATTTGAACAATTTTACAAGTTTATATTCTATATGTGAAATAAGTACGTTGCAGCCATTTTTTTCGACTTTCATAGCTTTTGCTTTTGCATTTGCCGCCGCTTCTATTTCTATTTCTACTTTTCCTTCTGCTTTTGGCCCTATTTTTAGTCCTGCTTTAGTCCTACTCGAGCTCCAACTCCAGCTCCAGCTATAGCTCCAGCTCCTGTTGTCTTTCAACTTGGTTACTTTGTACTTTCTTAGTCAGTTGGTTACATTAACACAAATACCAGAAAATCACATACAGAGATACAAAGTTATTCACACTTTCAGCTGAACTCAATGCACGGATACTTACATACATACATACATACATACATCCGTGCCATTCAGCTACTGTATGGCAATCAAACTTTGAACATTAAATATTATATGTGTAAGTTCGTATATGTATATATATGTATATATGTATATATATATATAAATGAAAATGTATATATAAAAATAATTTAAACAAAAAACCCAGAAAAAGGTTATAAAATCGAATTGAAAAGCGAGAAAAAATTGTATTAGAAAAAACTTTATAACACAATAACACAGTGAAAGGAAAAAAAGGATATTAGCAGCTCAGTGAAACGAAGAGGATAACAGAGTTGACCATGAGTGCTTGCGAAGGGATATATGAAGTGTCGAGTTGTGTTAAGCACATTTGGTCACTTTTGGCTTTGCACAAGTATCAGCAAGCAAGGTATTGGCGTATCAAGGCGTAACGTACTATTTGAATTGATCATACCAGCTTGGTTGTTATTTTTTAGTTTCATTTCGACATATTTGTCTACGCTTTACCGGCGTAACATCGAAACACGTATAATTCACACCAACTGTTCACATACTATAGTATTGGCTATTTTTCATTTCATTTTATTTTTTTTTTTTTTTTTCGTTACTATTTTCATAGAGATTTTTTCTGACATGTTCGGATACATTTGTATATGTTTTGCAATTTTTCATGTCATTATCATCATCACCATCATGCACCATTGCTTCACTGGTGGCAACTTTAGCATCCTTTCCTAGTACTAGTTTGAAAAGTTATTTCTCACTGGATTTGTTGTCAATGTATATCGAGTTTTCTTAATTTTCTACTTTTTCTCAAATATTTTTTTACCCAACACAAAACTAACCCTTTCCTTTAAAATTCATCATTGTATCATTCAGTTGATATTGCCATCTTTTCTATTGCTTTTTCATTGAACTTCGCATTACTCTTGAGTATGTGAATATGTCATTTTTTTAGAGATGTCCTGTTCTGCAATCAGTAGCGCAATATTTTATTACATTAAAATATGTTCATTTATTTGAAAGTATAAGTAAAATAGCATAAAAATGTGTTTCATGCCAGAAAAATAATGCTATTAATAATTTCTTTTGTAGGCTTTACGTAGCCTTTACTACCTCTAACAAAAGACAAAAAAAAAATTTCCCGTAGATTTACATTCACTGATACGGATACACAGTAAATAAACTAACACTTTCTACTTGAGACCAAAAATAACAGTTGTTTTAAATATTTTCCAGAAAGTTTTTGTATAGTAGTGAATCACAACAACAAAATTTTTTTCATTATTTCTTAATTGATTGAATTTTTAATTTCGTTGACTTCGGTAAAAAAAAATATGATTTTTAATTTTGTTCTAATATAACACAGCAAGTGAATTTGTTAACGAACTTTTACAGCAAATTAACGAAACTTTAAGTTCGAAATCACAAGTTAAGCACGGCTTTGGGTCAGTTGACTAATGAATACTGACTCTGAGCTTTAAATATGTTGGGTTATGAGTTCAATCTTTGGTACTTGCAGTCTTGAGAAACTATTAACGAATATTTAAATACAAGACACAGCCAGATTAAGCAGAATTATTGAGGCCCTATATGCACCATAATTTCAAGACCACTAATGATGGGTGATTGGCAATACTCGAAACCGAAGTGCTGCAAAAAACAATACGTCTCTTGCTTAAGTCTCTAATTTCTACACAAAACAATAACACTTTTTTCTTGCTCTAACTGATAAATGTCAGTTTTTATTATTTTTATTTTTATTTTATTTTATTAATATTATTAGTTTTATTGGTTTTATTATTAGTCAAAAAATAAACATATATTGTTATAATTAATTTGAAAATAATTAAAATAATTAAAATAACTGAAGTAATTAAGGAAATGATAATGATAATTCGCTTAATATTTATGAGAAGTTTATGTAGTTGGTTCCAATTCAATTGGACCACCATTAACGGCATTCTCATTGAATGCTGTAAAGGGCAAATATAAATTTATGGGAAAATGTTATGTGTACATTTTCTAATTAAAACTAAAATCATTAATTGGCAATAATGATATATATTAATATATATTAAATATTTAATGAAAATCATTTCGGTTAGATATCAATGTTTTTTTTTGTTAATTTATACTATGCTCAGACATACATTAATTTCGTGGTAATCTTGATTTCGCCTTCGTTTCAGCGAAATCAAGTTGTTTTTTCCATACAAAATTCAGCTTTGAGGTTAGAACGAAATTAAGAGAAATGTCCTTAATTTCGTTGAAACGAAGGCTGAAATTAAGGAACATTTCAAATGCAACTATGCGTAAGATAAATTTAAGAAAAAATTAAGTTGAGATAACGAAAAAGTGACATTGTTTTAAATAAATGTTGATGACAGTAGATTTTAATAAAATTGGGAAATATTTTGAAAGAAATACAAACTTTAAAATTTGAATATATAAAAAGAACTGTAACTGGTATTTATTTAAAGTAGAATGAAAAATAATAATCCATATACCTGAAATTCACTAAAGCTAATAAAACTACTGAATGCAATCCTTTATTGTTATAATAATCAACTTTCAAAATTTCCTGGATACAAATGGTGTTTAGAGCATGTAATTTTTAACATTCGATTTGTAAACAAAGAACATATGATTTCCTTAATTTGGTGCAGTATGAACACTTTCGAAATTAACTTAATTTCATTTTTACGAAATTAAGGACATTTGACTGTCTGAATATAGTATTACAGTAAATACAGTAATATTGACAAAGTAAATATTTATATCTTCAGTTAATTCTTATACATATATATGTGTTATTCCTTTCATTCATGACGACCTTTAATCAACTAAAAAATTTTTCACACAATTGAAATATTTGAAGAGTGAAAATTTTTGTTCTAATAGAATTCTGAAATGTTCCTTCCTAATTGTGGATCCATTCCAAAAGACCAATAAACACAAACCAAAATAGCCGCGAGCCTCAAAACTGATGAACTTTAAGTAGAACTTCATTAGCAAAGCGCGCAGCATAAACATTTAGAGAAAAAGCAAATTAATGCCAAAAACGAGAACAAGAATGTGTAATAAAAAATCAAACAAAACAAAAACAAACGAAACAAGAAAAAAAAAACAAAAAATAAAATCAAAATGAAAAGTAGAAAGTAAAAACAAAACAGAAAACACAAAATTAAAACTTCATCCTATCGCACAAGTTTTAGCAAAATAATTAATGCAATGGGAATAAATTTTCTGAGCCGTAGCCGATGCCAAATTGCATGAAATCGGGACTCGTTGTGAACAAAGGAAAACAAAAAAACAAAAAAACAAAAAAACAAAAAAAAATTAAAAGTAAAAGTAAAAAAAAATGTGAAATTAAAAACACTAAAAATTCCCAAGTGGGTGCATCATTTTGCAGTCATAAAATGGCAATCGCTTGCCAATGCCTATTTTTGTTTTTGTTTTTTTTTTCGGTTTTTAAGTACATACCAACACCAACACAAACACATATGTGTGGATACTGTGGTTGTTGTATTTGTTGTTATTGTATTTAGTTGTTGCCAATATCAAACCGACATTATTATTGACTATCCACGTGTGCGTTATATGTGTGTGTGTGCGCTCATGTATGTGCGTGTGTGTGTGCATGTGTACGTTTGTAGTTTACTTGTTTTTAGCTGTAAAACGAAACCAAATTGCGTTCCCTTCATAATTGGAAATTGTTGCACCTCATCAACATTCAGACAGAAGGAATTTCACATGATTGTGCATTTATTTCACTGAAAATTTCTGCAAACATTTCGTTGGAGTTGTTGTTGTTGTTGTTGATATTTTACAAACATTTGCAAAATTTGTTGTTGTATGTGTATAGTTGTAGGTATCGCTATTATTATAGGGGCTGTTGGTAGCTTTGTTATTGCTATTAATTTTGGTCTAATTTTAAAATAATATTTGATCTTTTTTTTTGTTTACTGCAATAATGAAATCGGTTTTCAGTGATGATGGAAGTTAATTACGTCAATTCTACAACAAAACATGACTGCGTACAATTTTCTTCATCCCTGGAGAAGTGTCGATGCAGCTTGGGTGGAATTAGATCGTAAGTTTTTTGAACTTATTATTCACTATTATTAACTTTTTTAATTTTTTTAATTAAAAAACATATTCTAATTATAAAAAATTAAACAAATCATTTTTATCCTTTTTTATCATTTTTAAATTTTGTAAGGTACATTTTTCAAAGATATAAGTAAAAAATACTTTCTAATTATAAAAAATTAATCAAAAGAATTAGAAATAAATTAAAAATTTAATTTTAAAAATCTTTTTTCATCACTTCTATTATTTTTATTTTTTTTTTTTAATTACACATTTTCAATTTATAAGTAAAAAATATATTCTAATTATAAAAAATTAATTAAAAGAAGTAAAAATAAATTATAAAATTAATTCTAAAAATATCTGTCCATCACTTTTATTATTAATATATTTTTTAAAGTGTACATTTTCAAAATATAAAAAAAAAATATATTCTAATTATAAAAAATTAATCAAAACAACTAGATATATATTATAAAACTAATTCTAAAAATATGTTATTACTTTTATTATAATTAATATACCTTTTTTTATACTTTTTTAAAACTATAAGTAAAAAATTTCTTCTAATTATAAAAAATTAATCAAAAGATCTAAAAATAAATTAAAAATTTAATTTTAAAAATCTTTTTTCATTACTACTATTATTTTTATTTTTTTTTAAGAACACATTTTCAAATTATAAGTAAAAAATACTTTATAATTATAAAAATTAAGCAAAAGAACTAGAAATAAATTATAAAATTAATTCTAAAAATATCTGTCCATCACTTTTATTATTATTATAATTTTTGAGGTACACATTTTCAAACTTATAAGTAAGACATATATTCTAATTATTAAAAATTAATCAAAAAAATGGAAATTAATTATAAAATTAATTTGCTTTTGGAAAAATTAAAAGTGACATTGAAAAGTCATATTATTATTTTAAGTTTAAGTTGTTAAGTTTATTTTTAGTTTTATAAAATACTAAAAAGATTGATAATAATAGTAAAATATCAAAAATATAGTGAAAGCTCAAAAGAATTCGTAATATAAAGAAGTTAACGCTAAGGAAAAATACTAACCCTCCTAACACTCATTCTATATTTACTTTAAAGGTACCTATATGATCCGAAAGTCAACTAATAATAGAAAACGAAATATTTTTTAAAATTAGTATAAAGTTAAAGAAACAAGCCAAACAATGCACTCTCTAATCAACTGTTAAAAAAATAATATCCTTATCACTTGAAAAGTCTTTGTATGAAACAACTTAAAAAAGAAAACTTGGTAGGCCTTCCAAATCATTAATCCATATGACATAAATCACCATTATTCTAGAAAAACTGCACAGACTCCACAGACTGTGTTCAGGTATGTAGCAATAGTGTAAAGATCTGCGGTGTTATATATATATTTCAACACATTTCGTTAGTTAATTATGAAATAACAATAAGTTTAAAACCTTCTTATTTTTAATAAGTAAATTATTTTCTAAGATGAATATTGTATATTTTTTAAGAAGACTTTTTATGATTGCATATTTAAAAAATTAAAATTTACATAGTTATTAAATGGCTTTTGCATAGATCCGTCCATCTGTACTGTCGATACGAGTACTAGCAACTACAAATCGTTCCATTTGAATATTCCAATTGCTTGTTTTAATGAATAAACATCAAGTTGGATTTTACAGTTTTTAACTGAAATCAGTTATTGTTTACTTATTTACTAATGAACTTCATCAATTAATAATTATCTTGTAAATTCAACATAAATTGCGATTATTTCTTATTTGCGAAATTTTTAATTGACGTCTACACGTTATTGACTACAGATCTATATTAACCTGTTTAATTAAAAATAATAAACATTGTTTTTAAATCAATTGCTAACATGGTTAATGCATAACAGCAATTAATTGAATTAAAATTCAGCAAAAAGACATATTTATGATACAGTGCTCACTCTCAATTAACCCTAAGTCACTGACTGCTCCAAAAATTAAACGAGGTTCTAAAATGTGAATAAACTTATTTCATGTAAATAAAAATTTTGAACTTAATTACTGTAGGATTAAGTAGACATCTGTTAATGTCTAAGTTTTTAGCAAATTTATTTGATCTGTTTTATTTGATGTATAATATTAATGAAAAGCATCGTTAACCTTGCCAATTTGTTTTTTGTAGCATTTTGATCCTCTAATTGCTTAGAAGCATTTTAAATGCACATTAAATGAGCACTTTTGATGCACATATCGTGAATGGAGTGTTAAATGTAATAATTGGAATATCGTTAAATGTACACCAAGATATGGCAGTGTTTAAATATGTATTATATATCTGCAGTAAGAGTAACGCGCTTTATTGCTTCTTCGGACCACAATAATAATGGATTTGACTGACTGCAGGATTTTTCCACAAATATCACTATTATGGTCCCACATAAATGGGGACATATAATTAAATTTGAATTATTTCCATTTTTGCATGATGTAATTATTGCAGGAAATATTTATATACTTTTTTATTTATATATATATATTTAATATTAGAATAACAGTATTAAAGATATATAATATTTCATTGCCTGTCTTAGCAAATGTCCTTTAAGAGTTCAATTTAAAAATTTATTTTTAAATTCTTCATTTAATATTTCTTTACTACCTTTTTATTTTCATATAGTCCATTATGTGACATAAACACATATATGCATAAATAAATTTTTATATTAAACCCATACCTTTATAGAGATACTAGGTATACCGACTAGTTATGCATTTGCTAATATTTATTCATGACTTATAAATAGGTCATTAACTATAACATTTAAGTTTTAATACTTCATACTATGATAAATCAATAAAACAGTAATATATATATATGTACTTATATATTGCTGCTACTAATCAGTTTTAAATTTTGAGTTTTTAGTACTTATTAGATTTAGTTAAGCAGTTCCAAGACTCCATTTTATCAAAACGTTGGAGAAAAGGCATTTAAATTTGTCTTTTAATTTCCAGAAGAATTGAATGAAAATAATAAAAAACACTATATGTAGTTGGGCGCCAGTTTATTTATAAAAATATAAAATATCAATTGCATGTTTAAATTATTAAAAATTAAAAGAACTTCAAATATAGGTATTTGTAGTTATTAAAATTTAATATTAGTAATTGTTAATAATTCTTTCTTCGTTGTGTTGTTTCTATTATTTCTTAATTTTCTTATAGTGATTAAAATATTCAATATTCTTCTAGTATTGTATTAAAATGATCACACTTAAAAATAAATAATTTAATTTAATTTGATTTCAATTATAATTTTTGATCATATACCAACCTTTTGCTCCAAAGTAATAATCCCTTTTTGAAAATATTATGATTTAGGTCTTATATCAACTATCGTATGCCATTTATTATGCAGTGAATTTATCTGAAAGGTAATATATGATTAGTAGTACAATAGTCATTGGATCAAACCATGTATAACTTACAGGTATTTAGTTTTATATTTTAATTTATATTTAGCGTCATTTTGATTTGTATATTTTAAGATATTTGACTATCGCCTATCACATAATCAGGTTATAATCTGAAAAACTTGTTCTAATTAAATAATCTTGAATAATATTTGGATCAATTAATGTGAAATTTCTACCTGCTCATTAAATATATATTCTTCAATACATCATGAAATTTGGCATTTGGTCGATAATAGTTATAGCGACAAATTTATTTAAGGTCATTATAATGATTCCTAATAAGTGAATAGAGATAAGTGAATAACTAACTTTATATATGAACTTAAAACTTACTGTTTTGACAAGAGCGTATATTCTTTATGAGTCATCGCAGGTGTTCTTGGATGTATTTTTATTATTAGACTGGATGTATGTTTCGAATTTCTAAATCGTAGTTATTACTATTATATCCAGTCCACGCACTTTTCTCTTTAGTTAGAAGTTTGAGAAAGACATTTAATTTTTTTTACTGGTTTCTTTTTCTGTTTCCCTTTATGTCCTTTTGTCGTTTTAGCACGTACTGTATTATTAACATTTAGACCAGGGGGCTTGTTTCGCTTTTTCTTACCACATTTTGCGCATATTTTAGGTGTTGGGCCTTTAATCTTTGTAGCAATGGTATATGCATAATATTGCTTCTCCGCCACTGTCATTTTTCGCCAAGCCTCCCCAGCAGCGCTTGCAGTTCTCAGCGGTTTCAAATGTTTATTGTATTTTCTGAACGCCTTCAGAAAGTTGAAAAATGGATTTCGCATTATATCGTAGTTTATTTATCTGATAATACTGGATTTTGAATTATACTGGATTCAAAATCTGTTCAAATTGTATACAAATATTTAGGAGCAATGAATTTAGAATGTATTGAATGAAGAAAGAATTTCAAATGAAATAATATTTTTGATTATTAAAATAATTTTTTTCTTAAAATTTAAAAAAAATGCATACATGATGAAAATTTTTAAAACACGACATAAAAGTGACAAGTCTTACAAATTATATGTTAAACTATTAAACTAGGTGCAGATATGTTCTATAAACTGATTTCGTTGAAATACTAAAAATCGAATTCACACAGTCGTAACTTAAGCCTCAATTCTAACTTAAGTCACGCTTAAGTCATCAATTCATTCTTCGTTCTTAAGTCAGTTTTGAGATTTAACTTACGACTATAAAATCATCCGTAAGTCTCTTTGTGGCTTGTATATTGATGGTTTCTTCAATACACTACAAATCAATCTATCAATGTAGTAGTTCATGTTTTCATCATTTCATTTGTTCATTCTGATTTTTTCAAGTCAATAAATAATAAACAGTATAAGCTCTAAGTTTTTCGTGGTCTGTACGACCACATACCTGCAAAGGCAGGTATACCTGTGGTAGTAAATATATATAAATATTTCTTTTTGCTGAATTTTAATTCAATTAATTGCTTTTATGCATTAACAATGTTAGCAATTGATTTAAAAACAATGTTTATTATTTTTAATTAAACAGGTTAATATAGATCTGTAGTCAATAACGTGTAGACGTCAATTAAAAATTTCGCAAATAAGAAATAATCGCAATTTATGTTGAATTTACAAGATAATTATTAAATGATGAAGTTCATTAGTAAATAAGTAAACAATAACTGATTTCAGTTAAAAACTGTAAAATCCAACTTGATGTTTATTCATTAAAACAAGCAATTGGAATATTCAAATGGAACGATTTGTAGTTGCTAGTACTCGTATCGACAGTACAGATGGACGGATATATGCAAAATCCATTTAAAAACTATGTAAATTTTGATTTGTTAAATATACAATATTACAACAACATCAGCAAATATAATTTTATGGCCAGAAATAGCTGCTGTTTGCTCTTCGATTCAAGTTAATTAGTAATTATAGCTATCACTTGCAGTGCTTGATATAAAACATTTTTGAAATATTCTTACTTCAGGCGCATGAAATGTGTATTTTAGGTTCAATTTAGCTGTCAATGTTTACTAAGTTCTATTTGCAAACAAAACATACAATGCACTAACTCAAGTATTTGGTGTTTTTAAATTTTAGAAATAATTTATTTATTTATTGTATATAAATACCTCCATAATTTACGAATTTTGAACATACTTTTTACTGGGTATTTGCCAATGTGCATATCTGATGCTACTACGATCGACCTAACAATAAGACGACTTGATAGAGATAGTATCAATTCTACTGTGCAATTAATCAAAGTACAGAGCATGGGTGCCGATTATATGAAGAAAATGTCTCCTTGCTGATTTAGTATCAGAAGAACTACGCCAACAAATATGGTGCCATGGGACGTAGATGTGGAGATGAGCATAGCGACAAAATCGATACATTATCATCATGATGGGATCGATGAGAATATTAAATAAATTCATTATTTCGACGAATTGTAATAAATTTATGAAAACTCCAACACGAACGCTCTTTGTATGAGTAATGAAATTAACTTAGTAGGTTGCACTAAGTAAGCAGAGGAAATATACTATTAATTAAGTAGGAAAGTACAAGACAATGAGAATATACTATAAATATTTTAAACTATATATAAAAATTTTAAACCTTAACTTCTAAGTTATTTTAATCTTTTTGAAGATAGAAATGGAATAATAGTAGTTTAATACTAAATTAATACAATATATTTTAAAATATTAATAATTTTGTATTTAAATTAAACTCAGCAGGTCAGTAGTGTTTTTTTTTTAGAAGCGAAGTTCAAAATGTTGGAAGCAACTGTATGGCATGTGAGTTGGGATGTACACTAAGTTTCGTAAGATATTTACCTATGTACGCTCGAGCAACATCCTTTACTAGTGGAATGTTTAGATTCTTATAGATATTAGAGATTTTCAGCCGAGAGAAGTCGCTACTGGCGCGACAATCCAGGTAACCCTCAGGCTAAAGAGCTGGTTCATCCATACAGTTATGGTAATGTATTCTTCTTCAGCAGAACAGAGTTGAGGTTGCTGTTGGGATCTTTAACATATCACATTGGAATGCGTTATCACCTTAACAAAATGGGTCTAACCGAAGATAAAGATTGTCAACCCTGCTTAAAAGCAGACGAAACTTGAAGTCACAGTCTTTGTGAGTACGCAGCCTTCATCTGGGCCAGGAGGAGTTCACTAGGTTGAGAACTACTCTCTTCTTCTGACATTAGAAGGTCCTCAACGGATGACATTCTGGCTTTCATTCGGAAGGCGGAATGTCTTCTGTTTGGTTAGGATCTGTTGCAGCACAAAATATCAATCTGCGAGCAGTGCTCCGCTCTGTTGGAAGCTGGTACCCTGTTTATTCCTACTCCTATTCCTATGTACAAAACTATTATTAAACTAGTTTTTTAAAAATTTATTCCCTTTGGCATTTTCAAGTTTTCAATGTTTGTTTTGAATAAGTTTTGACATTCATTCTCCTATTCTTCTAAAGTCGTAAAAAAAATTAAGATACAATCTACGAAATAATCATCATTTCTAAAGAAATTACAGATTAATCTCAATTTTTATATAGGAAATCTGAGATTAAACAACGAGATTAGTACTTTAATCTCGATTATTGCTTTAATCGTCTTTTAGTATCACAATGCAAATGCCGTATAAGAAAGGAATAGCCGATGGATGTTTTCAGGGTGTTTTATTTTTATTTGCGCAAGTAAGCCTTTATGCCATCCATACCTTGTTAAAAGCTTGAGCAACATTCAGGTATATGTCAATGCAATATTTTTTCTCCTGGAAAGCAATGTATATTTCGTTTGCAATTCTGTGGATTTGCTCTAATTCTTCCGTGATTCTTTTAGAAACCAAAGAAAATAAATTATTTAGAGAAATTATTTACTTTCTATGAAAACAAATATTATAGGGTTCAACATATGTATGTGTCGATTGCTCCGCAGTTTACACTTCATTTGCAATACTTTTCGTCCATATCCCCAAAGATGTCTAACCAGTGTTGACAGTCATAATGAATTGCACAATAAGCTGTGCACGTAAATATCTGTTCCTTAAGTATGCAACTATTCCACATCCTCAGCGAGTGTAAGCACCTTGACCCTGGAGCATATTTCAAATCGACATAATAAAATTTTACAATGAAACAATGAAACGTTTCAATTCGCTGTCAACTTCCTTCAACTCAGCTCAGTCCTCAGCGCAGTGAAGCTAAGCCAGTTTAGCATCGCTGGCGTTAATAGCAGATGTTCCTTACACTAATGGCATTAATTTTGAATTTGGTGTCGAAAGGGTCCAGCTGATGCTGTTTATTACGTTGTCTTAACATTTTTTTGCTTTTGTTTTTTATTTATTCGTTTTTCTTTCCCCCTAATTTTATTAATTTTTATTAGTTTATGCTGTTGTTATTGTTGTTGTTACTATTTTATTAATGTTTGCTGTTACAACGGCAACTCATTTATTGCACCAACACAACATTACGCTTCGCAATGGCGCACTTTATAAGCTCAAGTGGTGTTTTATACATTTTTAAATGGGGGTCAATAATTCAATTAACACTTCTGCAAGTACTTCGAAAAGCCATTTAGTAAAATGAAGCGTACGCTAAAAATGGGGGTTAAACGGTTAAATCCTTTTACATTAGTTTTATGCTTTAAAGTGACTTTGAGTGAACATTAAGAAAGAAAAATGTTTCATGGCTTGTGTTAGGGCAAATTTGTTTGCCCTTCCATATTTCTTGACAGGATCCACAAACACAATATATAGAGCATAAATATTCATAGCCCGTTGAGTTGGTTTCAACGTACAGTTTTTGTCGTTTCTACTGGTCAAGTGCAGTCGTTTGTGAGAGCTTTACTAAATTTAATAAAAAGGGGAATCCTGTAATTAAGTTTTAAACTCAAAATAATTCAAATTCAAAGTATCCTAGTAAAAGTAGAATTCACTTCAAATTCATTATCCGAGAATTTGAAATAAATGCAAAAAAAATAATAATATTTAATTTCAGTCATGGTTTAAGGTTTTCTGTATGTACATATATGGGTCATTTTTTCATATGGGGAACTGATTTTGATTACATATAACTTTATCACTTAGGACTTGGACGGGATTTTTTAAACAACTTTTTTTTAAAATAAAAAAATAACCGTGTCTCGGAATAAATTTTTAAATTTAGATGTTTTGCAAACTTAAATTTTGGACTAATTTGTATATGACCATATCGCTGGTTGTGTTAATGATAGAGAGTTAAAATTTCTGGCGTTGCAAAGATAATTAATTTAAATAATTTAAATAAAAAAAAAAAAAAATTATTTAAATAATTTCGAGTTCGAGTAAATTGAGGGATATAGTAAATTATGTCGGTATGGCAGCAAATGTTGGTATTTACCAGAATCTCGAGTAGAGTAAATTAGATAAAAAATAGATAAATTAGGTATTACCATTGAGAAAATTTTAAAAGATGTTTAATAAATAAATAAATAAATTTGAAAACTTTCAACCAAAAATAATAAACAAGTGCAATAAATTAATAAATTAATATTTACATAAGTGCAGAGCAAAAGGAAATTTCAATTTACTTCATCTCAATTTATTCGAACTCGCACACAGCCTAAAATTGTAAATTTTAATAGGAACATATTAAGACCAGATCTCTTGAAAATAGTAGTATAATGCTGCACAGTTGTAATAAATTCATAGTGACATTGCCATTAAACTCTTGACGGTGTTGTATTGACAACTCAGGGTTAATTTAATATTATAGATGTCACTTTTTAATTGCTGTGCTGATTTCTTAATTTAGTGCTTCCTAATGTTTAGTGCTTTTATAATATATTCTGATATTCACGTCTTTGATCAAAATCTCACTGGTTTTACTCCAATAGGAAAGTTAGCATAAAGTATATTTCAGCAATAGTAGTGAACGCTATAGGTTAAATACCTAATAAATGTCAAATTAATAATATTTAAATTTATCATTAAATAATTTTGAAATAAATTGAATTTTATATGAATTGTTAAATTAACTTACTTGAAATAGCTGTATGATCAGCCACAAATTGAATCAATTATAATAATATAAATTAAATTTTTGTTCCTGTAGTTCACTACTGTTCGAGAAACCTCTCTATAAATTACCTTATTTAATTCTGAGAAATAAGTGCATTATAAATTGCTTAATAAGTAACCTACTTTACACTTTTTGGCTGATCATACAGCCATTTCAAGTATTATCACATACCCATCAGCAGTGGTCTATTAAAAATATTTCTTGTATTTAATAATTCGCATATTATATTTTATTCAGCTCAAATATTCAATTAATTAAAAATTAATTAATCGTAAAAATTGTTGTTGTTATAATTCATAACTCTCTATTGAGAAACATGGTTTTCTCGTCATAATTTACTTTTTTTTAGTAGAAATATCGCAAAAGAAAATCATTGTTACCCTATTTTTTATGCACATATATTCTATAATTATTTACTGAACCTTTTCTTGCAATTTCATACACTAAATAACTTCCGCACATTATTGTTAAAAAAAGCTTTGGGGAATATGGAACGCCACGCATTTTGGAGATTTAAAATTCCACAGCTTTTCACCACTTATGTTTTATAAAAGTGGGACTTTTATAAATTCCAAAAGAAATTGCTTTTATTAAGGCTGTTACTGGATATATTATTTGGAAATTTCAAGTTTTTGTCATCTGTGTTTTTTTATAAATTAAACAATAAAGAAATTTCCGAAAAATAGTGAACTACAACAACAAAAATTCTTTTTTATGTTATTTTAATTTTATGTTACAAGACCATCCATCAGTGGTTTTATAAATAATTGTAAATAACTGTTGTATTTAATTATTTGTAAATAATTTTTTTTGAGACTGCAAGTACCAGGATTCAAACTCATGCCCTGTCAAATTTAAAGCTCAGAGTCAGCGCTTCTTACAACCTAAACCCAGTAAAAATAACTAATAAATAATAAGTTGTAATAAAAACTTACTTAAAATTGGAAAAAATTTATTTCTTTTAAAATTTCAGTATATAATATATCCTATATATTTATGTAGTATACTATATAATGTACATTTTTATTCCATATATACCTTTCAATTTATACTTAACTAATGGCAAAATTTTCAATTTTTATGTTGTTCAATCGAAAAAATTATTTCCTTCAAAATTATGTACCTCGTAGCGTATGAGTGATTTTATTTTTACTCGTTCGTATGCATCAGAGCCACGGTACATAATTTGGAATTTATAATATATCGTTTCATATGTGAATACTTAAAATGAATCTTAAGTATATTTATTAAAAATATATTTCTTACATTTAAAAGTTGCAGAGACGTGCTTTTGATTATCAAAATCAATAATAAACCATATTTAAAAACCATCTGTCATCAGTTGCAACATCGACATTAGCACTGCTTTATTGTGTATTTATAATAGCGTATTTGAGAAATAGTGATGGATCATTTATAAATAAAGTTCATTCCAATGCATTTAAATAACACAATACTATTTTAAAAAATTATTGAAGCATAGAATTACTGACATTTTGTATTTATTTTAACAATGATGGCTTATGACTGACTGACTACAAATTGACACGAACTTATATCCTGTTTCTACGTTTAAGTTAATTATGAAATATTGAATACAAAAGTCTTGCTTGAGCGGTTCAGATATCACTGTCAGTTGACAGACAGATTGACTTACATCAACTGCAACACATCAAGCCATCAACCCATCAAGCCATCAAACAAAAACACACCACAATTGGTGTAATCACATTCACCGTTGGTAGTTGCTTACGTGTATGTTCTGTCTGGATTCGTAGATAAAAAATGACACTGCATTAACTTAAGTTTTACGAGAACAAATACAAATACAAAAACAACAATAAAAGTAATAAAAACAATAAAAACAATAAAAACAATAACAAAAAACTGAAGTGTAATGACATTAAATCCAAACAGCAAGTATATGGTATACAAAAAAAGAAACTGTCTTCTAAAGTTGAAGTTGCAGTAGCATTTCACTTGAAGTAGGATTTGGAGTCATAGTCTCAGCACTGCAGCTAACTACGACTATGGATAGAGCGTAATTTTGTGTGATATACAAACAATTAAAGTTTATTTACGGTCATAACTAAGCAAAGTTAAACACTGAACCATGTGAACGCATAGATAAAACTATTGAAACTAACATTTTAATGCAGTTGAATACACTCAGGCATTTTAATGCAATAAAATGCAATGGCACGTTAAGCGCACATTAGAGCCTCTTAACAAAAAGGGAGCAAACTGACAGTTTGGCTGGAATGCCTGTATGTGGTTGTGTGTAGGGGGTACACGTACTAACTGAAGAGTATAAATAAACAACAGGCTTACAAGAATATATTTGTGTGAGTCAACACAGATCGTTTCCAATAGAAAAATACACATATTGGGTGACTGAGTGACTGAGTGACTGAATGAATGAATGAATGGGTGACATAGTAGTAGAATGAGTGACAGAATGGTTGAAGTAAGTGGCATAAACAATTGTCTGCCCGTATATAGTTCTTACTCGGAACTTGAGTAAAAAAGCAAACAAAGTCGACGCAAATAGCCACCAACACACTTACATACATTAATGCAATCTAGTACAATTGAAGGCGACTGAAGAAAATGTTTTTACCATTTTCTTGGTATGTACTTTACTGTTAATCCGACTGCAACTAAAATTACAATTGTGATTCGATGTAACTTGTGTAGGTGCGAAAATTTATACAAATCAGCTTTACAGTACAAATATGTCACATGTTTGCTTATGTAAATACAATACATGAAGCAAAAAATTTTAATTTTCTCTTGAATTTTAGTATCACAATCAGGACGCAGTCAGGACGCAGTACACGCACGAGTGAACCTATCAGGAGACTGTTATTATACAAGCGAAATGTATGGGGACTACAAATAAAATTAGTAATAGAGGCCAGTATATATATCAAATGTGTTGTATATGAAGGTAATATTAAAAGTATATATATATAAATTTGATTTTTAAATTCAAACATGACGAAAGAAACTATGTTTCTTAATAGAAAATGTTGTTTTAATAGACATTTAGGAAGTATATTAAATAGCAGTAACTAACAACAACAAAATTTTATTATTTCAAACATTAATTGAATGTTTGGCTGACCATTGATGTGTATTGATAAATATCCATCATTAGTGGTCTTTTTGGAAATAGTTCTTGTATTTAATTAATCGTAAATAATTTCTTTGGGACTGCAAGTACTAGAAATCGAACTTATGCTCTGCCAAATTTGAAGCTCAGAGTCAGCGCACCTTAACTAACTAACCCAAAGCCGTACTTGACTTTTATGTTCGGAAATTTTACTGAAGTTTTGTTAGTTAGCTGTGAAAGTTTTTATTTACAAATTCAGTTGCTGTATTATAGGAACATAGAATGAAAATATACTCAGTCCGATTCTGTTCTCACTTTGTGTAGACGCTTTGGTTACACAGCTATCTGGAGCTATCTGGTGTAAATATCAAAACTCTTTTATAAGCAGATGACATCGTTCCTCTAGCAGAAATTCCCGAATGTTTACAAAATATAATAAACGAGCTACACAATTACTGCAAGCTTTGGGGGCTAACAGTTAATAATAAGAAATCCAAGGCGCCAGACTTTTAAAAAACATCACATGAGTTTAATAGATTTTTTACTGTACACATGTTTAGTAAAACTATGTCCTTTATTCATAAGAGCGTAAAAGGTGTACACATTTCTTCACCATTTATTCGTAAGAGGTAGTTATAATGGTTTTAAGTCTTACTTTGTGACAGTTGATGCTTTTAAATTATGCAAAAACAAAACTCCTAACTCCTAGGAGTAGCATAGGTCCGCAAGATTTTTTTTTTGTTTTGTTTTTTTCTAATTAATAATTTTATCCTGTTTTATCCAAATATGCTGTTCTTATAACCTCTCTAAATAGTTCTTAGGGACTATATTTGAAAACTTGACAAGTCTATATACCTGATTTTTTAATTGAAAACTACATTTAACTGTGCTTTATTATAATAATTATTATAATAATGTCGCTTAAATTTGATCTCTATTCATGCAAGAATGAACTTGAAACTTCAGTTGTATAGCGGTTTATATATCTCTCAAAGCTGATAAATACTGCTTAATGCTTGGATGGTTATACCCATATATATGTGTATATGTAATAGCAGCCTATCAGTTTGTATATAAAGCAACAGAGGAAAGTAATAATAATAATAATAATACTTCGATATACAAAAACCAGGAGTCGAGTATCTGCCACTTATGCAAATGTGCGGAAAATAAACGTACTGCCGGTCTAATGCCATCACATGCGTTACGCCAGCAGGACTGAAATACGTAGCGAAAATAAACGGTAAACAGGTGCTAATCTAAAAATAATGTTGTAGGCATAAAAAACGCCAATAAAATTTAATAATTTAACACACAAAAAAACTCCAAAAAAACTCCAAAAAAATTGAAAAAAAAATTGCAAAAAAATAATGTATAAGAAAATATATTAAAAGATATCATAAAATATTCATGAACGTAAAAGTTTCATCACATTTTTTTCTGCCATATTAATTTTGTTTTTTTCTCATCCAGTTTCCTTTTATTTCTTGTTAAATGCTAAAAAACGAAATAATATTTAGCCTACTTAAAGGCGCATGAAGCAATTTTATTGTGATTATTTTGATTTTGATTTTCATTTTGGTTTTCTTATAGAAAAATAATTCAGGACACGTGTTTGCTTATTTGTTTGTTATTTTATTTATTTATCACTTGTTTTTCTTTTCTATTTTAAGGTAAATTGAACTAAAAAGATTTAAATCTGTATCTATGATTTTTATTGAAAATATTGGCAAAATCCTAACACATTTTTCTCACACCTCAACTACTGGAAAAACAAATTTTCATAGTTTATTTAATTATTTGCTTACTTTACGTAATACATACATATTTCCTTATTGATCCAAAAAATATTGTATATACATATATATTGTTAACACTAAGAAAAGAGAAAAGAAGTTGCTGCTATTAGTGCACCTCTAATAGGTTGGCTTGAAGTGTATAATATATTGAACAGGAGTACCCAAAGGGCAACTATTTTTAAATTAAAATAAAATCCAAATATTCAAATAATAATATCCAAATAATATAAACACAGCAAGTGAATTTGTTAATAAAACTTTCACAGCAAAATAACAAAACTTCAGAAATAAATGCGAATATAAAAGTCAAGTACGGCTTTGGGTCAGTTGACTAACGAGCGCTGACTCTGAGCTTCAAATTTGGCAGGATTAAATACAAGTGCTAATTCCAAGACCACTGATTATAGGTATTTGGCGATACACGAAACAGCTGTATGGTCAGGCTAAAATTAAAGTAATTAAAATAATATAAAATAAATTTTTGTTGTTGTAGCTCACTAGTGTTCGAAAAACCTCTTAATAGAATCCAAATAAATAAAATTATAGCATAACTGATGGAAGTGTCTTTATTCTGAAAGTTCAATATTTTATTATATTGCAATCACTTAAGACAGTATTTTCGATGTCAATGTTTCAAATGCTGCAATCGATGTCGAATTGCGCGTATAAACCAAGAATTTTAGTTTTGCCCTCAGAAAATAATAAACACATTAAAACAACTTATTCCGTATGTGCATTAGAGCGGACGAGTTCGCCAAGGCAGGCACTCCTCGCACTTCTCCCTGATATTTATTTCTCAGGTATAGCTGTTCTACTTACTACTGTTAAACTGGCAATCAAACAATGAATCCCATTTGTCAGCTATCTAGGTTGAGTTGGTCTAATTTTGTCATAAAATGCATTTTGTCAACTACTTTAACTTTAAGGCGGTATCTGTGCTACCTTATAATGACTTTTATCGCAGCTGTGGCTCTGAGGAGGAGGAGGCCGTGCTTCATCACATGTATAAGTACCTGACTGAGCTGTCATCCTGTACTGTTAGGGACTTATTCAAATTTAGAGAACTGTCAGCGTTTCGGCGTTGATCGTATACTGATCTTTCAATCACAATGTGATACCTGTGCTACCATAATTTAAGCTGAAGTGAGCTTGTTGAAAACAAGGTCGCCAATGCCACTTACCTACCTACCTAAATGTGTGAAACAGTAAATACATTGGGTTAATTGGCTAATTAACACTGATTTTGATCTTTAAATTTCACAGAGCACAAGTTCAACCCTTGATACTTGCAGTTTCAAAACATATTTAACGAATTATTAAGTATAATAAATAATCCCAAGAATACTGATGACGGGTCAGCTGAAAATTTAATTTATAAAAATTAATAAAAATTTTGTTGCTACTATTCGCTACTGTTCGAAGTCTCTATAAAAATACTTTTGAAAAATTAATAAACTTCTTTTTTTTTAATAAATAAACGGTTAACATTACCAACAAAATAAAAACATTTTCAATTATTTGAAGCATTTTTAAAATATTCCATCATTTATATTGTTAGGAGATGTGGCACTGCGACCGTCGGGTCTATTCTGCCCATCATTTATATATATAATGTTAAAAATTTCAAGAGTTTAAAAGTTATTTACAGAGGCTGATATATCTCCATACACAAATTGGTATAACATTCAAATTTTCAAAATCTTACGGGTTCGAATCTCTTGAAAAAAAAAAAATTGACAATTTTTTCCAGAACTATGGGTGTGTTTATTTAAAAAAACGATAGCTCATAATTTTAACCAGACAGGATTTTTAGATGTTTCTTAAAATCCGTTTTTCTTATAAAATAAGAATCCATATGCCAATATTTTTCAGTATATTATTATATTCTATAAAGATTGTGTAAAAATATTATCTATATGAATGATGTTTCACATACTGTATCCCGGCCTAAACGAAAGCTCCAATTAAGTACAATTAAAACTAGATTTAATCAGCTTTAATGTTACTGATTACTTGAATATGCTTCCAATCCCATAATGGTAAAGTAGTAATAATCTTGAACAAAAGAAAATTTCATATTTATGTAGTGAATCTGCAGTTTAATAACCAGATTAAAACTTTAATCTAAATGAGTTCATTCAACCATCCATCGTCAATTTCGCAGTTAAAAATTAATGTTGATTTTAATTATAAAGTTTAAGGAATAATTACTTCACTTCATGTCATAAATATTAACTGAAACTGAATTTAATGCAAAAAATAAAAATATTTAAATAGTTTTGAAAAGAGGTCCTCCGGATACTTTTGAGTCCGCCGAATTAATTTACTTGAAGAGTTAATCTTTGGCCTTTTTTATTAAACCTTTTATTCATTATATGCGTCCGTCCATACTGCAAATGAATTTATTTGAAAGGGAATTGTTTTGAATTAATCAAAATTATTGCTGCTTTCTCTGTAAATTGCTTGTTATGATTAATTTGTCAATGAGCAAGAGCAAGTGAACACTTGCTTGCCAACAATGCAGGCCAAGGGTTAAGCGCCTTAAAATATGCATACATATGTTTGCTTAGGAATCTTAACAATGCATGCTTGAATTGTGAATCATCAACAATTGTTATTATTAATTATCACGTACAAGGACCTAAACAAATATGTTCAGCATATGAAAATAGATCCTAAGTGTGGTCAGGTCTTAAGAGCTCAGAATTTGATTTTATTGATGCGTGTTCAATCCACTTCATTGTAATTTATAATTGAGTTGGAATTATTTGCACTTGATTTCAATTGAAAACAAATTACCCAGGTGTAACTTGGGGGACAAATCGATCAGTAATAAGTACTTATAGAAACCAATTAATCGGTTGTAAATTCCACAATCAATTATTTCGGTTACTGTTACATAAATTGCCAAATTAAATTTAAATTAAATTTAAATTAAATAGAAGAGATATTTTTTATTTTACAAAAAAATATTTTAAGTGATACATCTTAATATTTTCAATACTCTTTCATATCAAAATTAATACATGTTGTTAATTAGATGACGGATGATTTAAGTAGACTTAAAACAAACCTGAATATGACTATAAACGTATAGTATTTACATTCCAACTAAACGGGTCACTGCTTAATAGGGGGGCATGCTATAAGGCTAGTTCTTCCATATTATTACCTTTCGTCGCGGTTGTAGCTCTGAAGACGGGGAGGAAACTATGTTTCATATCATGTGTCAATGCCCATCTTTAGCTAGGAGAAAATCAAAAATTTTCTACAATATTAGGGACCTAGCCAGATTCATAGAACTGACACGTTGGTTTACCTTCATCTAAAGGGGGAGTCGTTGCCTTTTTCGACGTTGGTCGTATACTAATCACGAGTAAGTGGAGGGTAGTAAGTAGAGAATGGTAAGTGATAAGGCACTGAAAGTGGTAAATGGAGGAAGTGGTGTTATGGTGCAAGCGCGGTTAGTGGTTTTAGTTGTAGACTCTGTGACCAAATTCACGAGAGACACGGCTGTAGTGGGGGATGATGAGAGGCATCTGAATGTCTCTCATCGCAGTCTGGCATGAGGTGTTGAGGGGGCCTTAATGTTTAATACGAACTCTGGTTTCTTTTTATTTTCTGGTTATATATATTTGAATTCATTTTCTAAATAATATTTTTACAACAGTTAATTATGTTATTAATATACTTCAATATTGATTCTATTTTCACATGATTCTATTCCATAATCAGTAGAAAGAATTTAATAAATAATAAAGGTCGAACGGAATTAGATATTTTTTTTAAAATAAAAAGTCTTAAAAACACAATATCAAAATGTAAAATTGAATAAATCAAAAATGTTGAGGTAATCAATATACTAGATATGAATATGCGAGGGTGGTATATATAGCTCGGATGTGGTCAACAAGACATTAGACGGAATGGTGCTAGGGTTTGAGATTTCAGCGAGTGGATAATGGAACCGGTTGAGGTAGTGTTGAGAATTGAAAAAATCAGTGAAACTAATAAAGCCAATTTAAGCAAATTTCTGCTTAACATATTAATTATAGAGATATTCTAAGTGGTTGGCCCAAAAGATGCAAATTTCTGCAAAATTTGGAAGTTCTTCTTGAACGCTGCTTTGTTGTGATTAGATATGATATGATATACTCGTGCGTATAAAATTATCTTCCAAGCATTGTGATATGTTAGTACTTTCGTCTGTCGCAAATGCATTTTAGATTGGCTCTAATTTAACAATAAAAAAATTTCTGACTTAATTATATGACACTAATTGTGTGTATACTACTTTGTAAATACAACGTAAATATTTATTTGTCAATAAAATTGCGTAAATAGCAATGTTATTTGTACACATTTCTATTTCTAGAATTATTAGATTTGTTGGTTTTCTCTGTATTTATAATTATCGTACTTATTATCCATGTGCGATAGTTAAATTAATTGTACACTTTTGCTCCATAGTGATTTACGGTAAACAATGTCAACATTCAATCACTGTCAAATGTCTTTAAGTTGTTGACACTGCCATAGGTGAGCTCGTACATTAGTTAGCCCATATGCCGTTGGGGCCGCATTTATGGATTTATAAATACGAGTGTCCTTTCACTTTATGTCGGTACTCCAATTTATGTAATTGACATTTTTGCGCTTAAGTCCTTGTGCGTTAAAGCGGTTTCCACATTTCAAGTGCCAGAGTAGGTGTTGCGTGTCTAACACCGGCATTCACCGCGGTGTGAAAACTAACGAAGGTGTACACGTATATATGTAAAATCTATAAATTCATGATTATGTATTCAGAGTATTGTACGCATATCTACCCGTAATCATCTCCATATATAAAATAGTTGCCATACTCATTCGTAACGTGACACTTGTATATGTAATTATATATATGTTAATAATAATTGGGTATGGTATGCAAAGTGGGGCGCTTACAGTAAATAATTTTTATTCTCTTTAAATTATATAATTTTTACTAAATGCTTTCATTAAAAATAATCAAGAGGTATTAAATATTCAATAAGATAGGGTAGAGTGGTGTTCTTCTAACCTTAATGCTTCACTAAAGGAAGTTGTCGAAATCAAATAATTATTGATAGTACTTCTTTTGAGTTAAGCTATTATTTCCATTAATAATAACTCCTATTGTGAGTAATGGAATATGAACTCAGAATATGAACTCAGAACATGATAACAGTACCAAAACACTTGAACTAGCATATGTCCTGACTATAACATTTTTCTATTACAATAATTAAAATAACCACTTCGAAAAACGTGTTTAAAAGTTTGCATTAGTTACTTATTACTGAACTATTCCATTACCTTTGGTAATCTGTCTCTTCTGGCAGATTTAACAATAAATTAAATTTATGATTATTTTCATAAAGAGGTTTCGAAAAGTAGTGAATTACAACAACAAAAATTATTTTTTACATTATTTTAATTAATTGAATTTTTGGCTTACAACACAGTTGTTACGAGTATTGTCAAATACCCATCATCAGTAATCTTGTTTTTTTATTTCTTATATTTAACTATTCGTAAACATTTTCTTTGAGACTGCAAATACCAGGAATCGAACTCGTATCCTGCCATTTTTGAAGCTTAGAGTCAGCGCTCCTTAACCAACGCACCCAAAGCCGTACTTGACTTATATGTTCGCTATTTTTCAGGAGTTTTGTTAACAAAACTATGAATGTTTTTTTATTAACAAATTCTAATTTAGGAACGTAATACTGAGAAAGTCATGCTAATGTTAGTCCACGATTCGCACGGGTGAGACCAACATTTTGTGAATATAGCCAAGGCTGCTCAAACTTTCAATGCTCAAGTTCCAGGTTTTTTGCCATTTTTTTATATTCTTAGGTGATACTAACCAAAGCATGTGCCGAATTCCACTTTTCGAATGAAAGCCAGAATGTCGGCCGTTAAGGACCTCCTAATGTCAGAAGGGGTGACCGCTTTTTATTTCAATTATTTTTATTAATTATTTTTATTTTTTATAGATTTTATGTTTTTTGTTATCGATTTATTCGAATAATCACCAGCCAGATAGATACGTACCCCCGCCTTTTCACGCTTTCTTGTGCAGACTTACTTGCGTGGACGAGCCTTGTATTTTTTGATCATTTCTTCGAATTTTTCAGTAATTACTATATTTATGCACTGATAACTCAAATTATGGTAGATTAGTTAGACACAAAAAAAAAAAAAACGAAAAGAAATAAGTGAAAAAGTATTGTACGATGCACGTAGGAATTATAGTCGTTGTCGTTATTACTTTAATTGCCTGCACTTTCATCAGAAGTAAATTCGATATCCACTCGAAAAGAGCATTTAACCAAAATCGAATTACGCACTAATTGCTATTGGGTTGCTGTTGTGCGAAAAGGAGAGTTAAAATGTAAGGCAAAAATGCGAAAGTATGACGAAAACTTTAAAAGCAATGCAAACTCGATAAAGCGTCGTACGGCAAAGCGACAACGATTACCACAGCAGTTAACACATAAGTCTAAAGAGAGTAAAGAGAAGAGGACGGACATCTGTGTACCGATGTGATTAAGTTGCCTCGCATCACCTGTATGACGAGTACACATAAAAAGACAAATAACAATTTCGTTCAAAAAACAATTTTTTTGCTATTTTCTTCCTATTTTTTTCCCCAATTTCAATGTTAACAGATAACTATGATGCCTGCCTGTACATACATGCATATTTGTTTTTGTGTGTTTTTGTGTGTGTTTGTATGTCACTGTGTGGCAGAGTGCGGCAGTGTATGGCAGTGTGTGGCAGTGTTGTTTGTCGGGCACATTGACAATTTAAGCTTAAAAATCCAATTAGTATTTGATTTGTACCTTTTTGATGTATGTAAGTAAACAAGTTTGTATGAATGTGTGTGTTCGTGCGTTGCTCTGGCAAGTGTGCGTTGAAGCATTTTGTTTACATATGCCTTTTTATGTTTGTGCGTAATTTGACTTTTAAATTTTTCTTCATACACATTTTAAGGAAAACAAATTTACCTGCAGCCGAAATTAAGACACATTTAAGAATACATGCCTCTGCCTTACCTAGCTTACCATACACCGTACACCATACAAACATACACCTACATATGTATGAATATGTATATGTTAACATGTGCTTACACATATCTATACACACTGTGTATAGAGAATTAGTATTTATTTTGACCACAGAAGACAATTGGATTTGTGCGGTTCTGTAATCCAATTTATTTCGTCTTAAATATGTTCGGTTCGTGCCAAATTCCGTATGTTAGAATAATGCCTGTGTGTGTGTGTGTGTGTGTGTGTGTGTGTGTCAGTGAAATTTGCTAAACTACATCTTGCTAGATTTCCTGTTGCCCTACATAAGGAGACAGGCATAAACACATATGCTCTGGAGAATATTTATAACAAAAGATTTGCCATTTAAATTCCTGTTTAAATTAGTTTCGTGCAATTACCCAACTTTTTATATTGCTTTTATTAAATTCTGTTTAATTTAGTTTTGCTAATAATTAAGCAATGCAAATTTTAATTATTTGGAACTTTAAATGAATACTAAGACAGTTCCAGATTAAACTTTTTGGAGGATTCATTAAATTCATTGAAGAGAATATAATAGATTACAAGTTCTTAAACTGCCTTTAGCTTCTCAGTTACGCGGACTCATTAATAGGGGGCCCTGTCCAAACTTAGAGTAGAAAGTACTATAAAGAAGAAATACTATTACTACTAAATAAAATCCTAAAATAATGTTATAATATAACATATAGTAATAATAATTTATGTACTGTTATTATATCCTCTTTTCTTACTTACTTGTTTCAGCATAACAACTCGTAACCGGATTTCGGCTAAAAGACAGCATGTCTCTCCAGACGCTTCTGATGCTGGCGAGCTTTCTCCAGTCTCGTACATCAAGTCAGATTAATGCTCTCTCAAACAGTGCACTTCGTCGGAGACACGATCTACCACTACGCCTATTTACTTCAACTGCCGCTGCAAACATCATTCTCACGATATGACCAAGCCAGCAGAGGCGGTCGATGTTAATTCATTGAATTATATGAATGTCCTTTTAAAACTTGTGCAGCTCATGGTTTATTTGGATGCATCAGTTGTCACCAACTCGTAGAGACCAAAGGTATTAAAAAACACGATTGCCTTGAAAATTTAGTGTGGTTTCAATATTTTGTGATAGCGAAATATAAAAATGCATGTTTATGTTGCCAAAAACAGAATTTATTTTTTTTGTTGACGTGAACACTTTGACATGAAGTCGCCCAACAGCCGGTACTATGGCCAGAAGAGTCCTATTGTATCAATTTCACTATTAATTACACAAAGCCCTTTAAAGCTTTGTGTACAAAGCCCAGAACTATCTAGAGAAGAGCTCTTAATCGGTTCTGGTGACAGAAATTCCATATGGAACAAGTTTCTTCTGTGCGTTATTAAAGCTGGACAGTCACAAAGAATATACATAGTAGTTTCCTCATCCTCATTTATTGTGTCGAACATAATTTGTACCATTTGATCGTTTCAGTTACTGAGTTTAATATTTTTAGTAAGCTTTATTATAGTTTATTACATCTACAGATAAAATATGTACGTATATCTCTCATATATCGGATATATGTATATATAGCTAATTGGACAATATGAACGAAAATATACGTATTACCAAAAAAGCAAAAAATTATTAATATATGCAAAATGTGAACATAAAAAAGCAATTTAAGGAAATTATAATAAATAAAACTGCGTGTAGAAAAGGCTTCAATGGCAAGTTTTATTTTCTATTTATTGTATGCACAGCAAATTGAAAGCCTAACTTTTAGTAAGCAAAACTAGTGTACAAAAACATTAACAAAAGTTTTAAATAACAATTGAGGAGTAAAAAAGGAAGCAACAGCAACAAGAAACACACTACCAACAAATAGAAGGAATGTAATAAAAACTGTTTAAAACCCAGACTACTTTTAAACCATTTTGTTATGATGATCCTAGACGCACCTCAAAGCCGCCATTGTTACGTGGTAGAAGAGTGCATGCATCAGACACTTAACTTAAGAGTTGGCAACTCAAGTTGCACACACACAATATACAAATTACACAAAGCACAACGCACAGCACACAACACACAATGCACATATTTAAACGAACTTCACGTTTACTTTTGTGCAAGCCAGTGCATTATGGCCTGACAGAGTGAGTCTCTTTACAATAATAAAACCTAAAATAGAGAATTTTATTTTAAAAAAGTATGTACAGGGTATTTCGGATATCTTTCACTTATATATATCATCAGTGTCTTCCATATTTACAAAGAAACAATGAAATCAAGAAACGTTCACTGAATAAACACATATAGGTAGTTCAAAAAGGTTTCTACATCCTTTGAAGTGAGTTAATGTCTCAATGCGTATATTATTCCTTGACCCAGGAAAGGTAAATAATCGTAATATGTGGGAGTGTACCTTTAATATTCATCGAGATACAATGTGTTTAGGAGATCTCCAACCGAAAAACGCTTATAGTCTAAAATAGTTACTTCATTATTGCTTTTAATTGACTGAAATAAATCGATTTGAAGTGTACGCTGACTATTTTTTTACTTCTCATCTTCCATATGTTTGTTTATAAAGTTTAATGTGTCTATTTATCACATCTATTAAATAAGAAGATAGGAGAACGTGTGGCGGTCTCTTCAATATTTTTCTTCTATTTTTTTATTATTTGACATTAGACACATACCATCAGCGCATGTAGCTGTGTTAGTAAATCATTAGTACAGTAATATTTCTTAGCACATTTCCTCATGGAACTCTGTCTAGATTTTCTTATAGAGAAGAGAAATTTGTCTTCCTACTGAAGTTCTCAAAGAAGGGTTCTTCAGTTATGATTGCAAATTACTAAAAAATAATATTCTTTAGTTATCATAAATTTTTTGCGAGTATTCTTCGAAGATAGACTTTTTAAATGCATTCGATTCACTAAAAATTAGTATTCAGTTTAAGTTTTTTATAAACAGCACGGAAACATGTAAGGCTTTACTGGGTTCCGGGTCACAGGCGGATTTTGGGAAGTGAACAAGCTGATGAGATAGTCAGAACTGCATAAGAAACTGTTTTCACAGGCTCTCAATCCTTTTGTGGGTTAAACTGGGCCAGTACAAAACAAATTATAAGGGAGAAGAAAAATAATATGCGGCGGGAGTATTGCGACGACTTTCCACGACTTAGACATAGCAAAGGACTGCGACGACTTTCCAGGACTTAGACATAGCAAAGGACTGAAAAACCGTACTCCTACAAAAACTTTCTTAAATTTTCAAAATGTAATTTTAGTATGACAACGGGTAATTCGGAATGCAAATTATGCCTCGAAGATGAGGAAACTACTATGCATATTCTATGTGACTATCCAGCTTTAATAACGCACAGAAGAAACTTGTTTTAAATGGAATTTTTGGCACCAGAACCGATTAAGAGGTTTTCTCTAGATTTAGTTCTTCACTTTATTTAAAAAGCTTTAAAGGGCTTTGTGTGGTCAATAGTGAAATTGTTACAATAGGACTCTTCTGGCCGTAGTACCGGCTTTTGGACGATTTCACGTTAATAATTTTAATAATAATAAATAATAATTGTTTATGTAAGTGTGTGTGACTAATACAAATATGATTCAGTGATTCAATAAAATATTATAGGTTTTTCGACACCATGTCTATTGTGTGGCTCTATTGAATACTTTGTGTCTTGGTTTGTATTAAAAATGTACTGCCTCAACTTTTAAACCATTTTTTCGATTTTTTCTTTAGAGCAAAAAAAACCATATATTCCATTTATACTGAAGTTTTTGGAATCACCCAGTATATAAATATGTACCTCAAAGCACATATATAAAATACTGTTTCATATACATTTTTATGTCTATGAATAAATTTAAAAATAGTTCATGATATACTAAACACAAAAACAAAAAAAAAAAAATAAATAAAAAAGTAAATTTTGAAGAAAAAACCATTGTAGGGACTTCAATTTTCATTTCAATGCAACGTAACTATAAAAATTCTTTGGGGTCAGTTAAGTTGAAACGTTCTTCTACCCGTTTCCGTACTTGGAACTCATGTGACGTTTAAAATTTTAGTCGTTCCGTGGCTGGATCTTTCCGTGTGTTTTGCTGTTGAGCAAATGCTTGAGTGGCTCAAGTGAGGCAATAGTAGCTAAAATGCTAAAATGCTAGAGCATTAGTGCTAATGGCGGAGGGGACAAGTGGTGCATTATTTTATGCTAAAAGAAAACAATTTTGATCAAGTTTCTTTCTTTTTTATGCTGCTAAATATATGCCTGACACTTAAAAATATATTTTGTTATTATTATTTTTTTTTTGTTTTAAATATTAGCAAACATTACACATTCTCACACTCATGGCCATAAACAAGTTTACAAGTCCTGGCAACAAATGCAGAGGAAAAAATTTTATTGAGCACACGAAAGTGCGTGTTTTAAGCTTCACTTAAGTTTCATTTTGTTTTAAGGTTTTCCTTTTGAATATTTTAACATATAATGACTTAAAACAACGCATGAATATATAAGAAATATATAGGTTTGTGCACTCAATACCTTTACTTACCGGTATGTGCAATCTAAGTATCAATATTTAATACTTTCATGGCGGGATATAAATATTTTAAGTTTATTTTTGTTAAAACTTTAAAGTGAAATATTTATAAAAGGATTAGTAAATCTTTCTTGAAATACTGTTATATAGTATCTTAAATTTGAACTAAATTCGGTTTTGTTAAATATTTGAAGTTAGCCGACTTTAATTGCAAGAATTAGTCTATATCACGACGAAGAACTGACTGTTAGGAAACTATGATATTGAACATTCTGTTCAACTAGGTTAGGTTAGATTATACCCGCGATTCTAGGGGGATCCATTTATGCCTATAGGCCCATTGTGCTGCCGTATTATTAAAAATCCAAGGGTTAAAACCATCTAGAACAATATTAAATATTAAATAATAAATATTTAAGCATTTTTTTCTGCTTATCCTGGTACATATATTAATTGATCACTTTTCTACGATATTGTTGATCATGAGTACTTCTGCCTGATTTTTAGAACCAGTTTTGTCTTGTCATTGATTTTTTAATTTTTGCTGTTGATTTGCGAAGTCAATTTAAATCTTTACATCCCGAACCTATACTACATACACGACATACTTGATGTTCGTAATACATAATATATGTAAAAATTAGTTAATGAAGTTCAGATTTTTTGTAAGTTTTCTCCTTTTTCCTTTTTTAGTTTTAATACACATTAACTTTATATTATTAATATGTTGAGGCGAGTTGAGTCATAGCATCTGAGCACTTTTGCTCTCTATTAACTGCGAAGTTTCTTCATAACCTCTCTCTACGCCTTGACTGGACTATTATTTATCATTTTATCAGACTAAACAATAACTGAGCTTTGATCTGCATACCTCCCCGAGGAACCTGTAACTATGCTCAGATTCCATAAAGCGGTCTTGGTAAGCGTGTCAGTTTTCGTAAATAATTTCTGAGCTCTATACTTGATGTATTTTTTATTCGGATCAATGTTGAGGTCAATGAGTATGTGATTCGTCCTAATATACCATGGTACATTGAAAAGTCTTCTCAGTGCCTGGCTTTGTGCAATTTTTAGCTTGAATAGTAGTGCTTGAGGCTTTGCTGAACGCTTTCGTGATGAAAAATTTTGGCACAAAATTTTGAGGGACCTAACGTTGGGATATCGAACGCATAAATGTTGTAGAGAGTGGGTTAAAGTGACAATCCATGAGGAACTCCTGTTTCTATAGTTCGAACTGACGAGAGAGCGCTGTTGATTATCGTGCAAAATGATCTTTAACATAGGAAGCTGCCGATGATCTTAGTTAGCCTGCGTGTAACACGTAAATGAGACATTTTTACTATCGAGTCATTTAGCCAGACCTTGTTAAAAGCTTTGGAAATGTCAAAAATGATTATTCCAGTCTATATTCTCTCTTTTACTGAGGGCTGTTTGGATCATCTGGGCCGTTCTAGCCAGTTGAACCTCAGTGGACTATAGGTAATCTAAAATAAATTCTAATTTATTTTTTTGTATAATTTTATTAGAATAAAATATTAACGTTGTTGCTTCTGCCAAATATAAATGGTTCTATTAAGTAATAATAATTTCCTACAAAAGCACTTTAACAGTAATATCGTTTAAAATTCTATAAAAGTAACTATTGAATTCATGATATTTGCGTTATATATATTATTAATACTTTTTGGTTCAAATGGTTCGTTTATATTCCTGGTGGCTCATAATCAAGATCGGGTCTATTAAATTTATTTTTTAAGTTACTTTCTTAAGTTTACTTTCATTTTTTTGTATCATTTCCTGTTAATTGCCTTGAATATATGTATATAAAAAGTGTATAGGATAGTTTCAGAATTATTGTTTTTAATTGACAATAAGCAGATAAAATAGCCATTTTATTAAAAACTTTACATTGGTGAATTGGAAAATTCAATTAGAAAATTTGCTTGATTTGATTCAAGAATTTCATATTGCCTACGTCTGTGTAAGACTGCGGTTACATTGCATGCGAATTTTGTCTTGCGTATTCATACATATGTTTTCTCATGCGAACACATCGTATGTTGCGGTTACATTATATGCGAATTTTGTCTTGCGTGTTCGTACATATGATTTCTCATGCGAACACATCGTATGTTGCGGTTACATTACTTGTGAATTGACAGTTCTGTTTTGCTTGTTTTGAAAATAAAATAGATAGTGAAGATGAAATATACTTAGCAGAAAATTCGTTATCAAATTATTTATTAATTTCAAATAACAAGAGATGAATTTAGGTGAATGGTTTTTCTTCTCCAAGGGATAAAAATGGAAATTTTGTCTCTTACTCAAAAAAAGAAATTAGACAATCGCAATCCATTTCCGAAAAGTAATGTATCTTTTCAAATTTATTTCCATTTATAAACTTAAAATTATGTTAAAACAACACACAAAATATTTTATTTAATCAAATATTCGGTGGGAACGACAAAACGTCGCGCGAATAGTTCTCAGCAACTGTAACTACTCACATATGATCAGACACATGAGATTTGTTCGTACGAACACGCAAGATATAATTCGTATGCAATGTAACCGCCATCTAACTGCTCATGATTTTGGTATGGCTAAAAAAATAGCTAATTTTCGTGAAATGAAGAAGTGCTTGTTAAGTTCAAAAACCCACTTATATATTTGTAATAAAAAATAATGTTAAATTGATGTACAAAACTCTGTTTTATCCATCGTTTAGAAAATGCCAGAGAGTGTTATACAAAACCGTTGTGCAAAACGTTAAACTTGTTTTACTTCAACGATTACAATAGAAGCCGAAATGTTCTTGAGGGCATTCTAAACAAATTGTTGGCTATTGTTACGTTTATAAGGTGTGTTCTTTTGACATGAATTCTGTAATAGAACACGAGTCACTTAAAAATTAACATGCAGAGCAAAAACAAAATTCGAAAAGGAAGCTCACTTTCCTGAAAATGCTTAACGAATAAGCCACTTGCAATTTAATGGTGCCAAATCTTAAAACTGATCTATTGGGAATGATTTTTGGATGAAAATGAAAAATTCCTGACAGATTACAGAGGAGTTTGTTTAGTGTTTATAACTGTTTCTAGTGTAAATGAATAAATTTAAATTTTATTATATTAATAAAATATGTGAAAATGACTGACGGTTAGTGATTATGAGTTAGTGATTAGTGATTATGAGAGAAGTATGTTATTTCTATATTATATTCATTAAAAAATGCAATGTTAAAGAAAAAGTTATAAGACAATTGCAAGAAAAAAAAAACAATGTTAAATACTGTTCATTTAGCATTCTCTAGTGATACTTTAGGAGATCTAAACTATCACAGCAATACAAACTTATGACATGCAAACAAGTCTTCAAGCTGGTACGGCTCTATGATGTCCAAATTTAGGGTTGTGCAAAGAAACATATAATAGATATGATACAAACGTTCCAAAACAAAACACTAAGTGCATCCCTGAGTTAACGCTTCGTGGAACGTGCGAAATGCCCTTGAAATACCTGCTGTCAAGCAAGAAATAGAGAAGGCTGCTGACACGCTGAGTCAACACTTAAACAGCACTATTCCGGCGTTATTTTTCAATGTTACACACAGACGTATATATCGCGTTTCAATTAGCAGAGAGATGACTACCTCAGCTTAATCAACCAGAAGTTGTTCTCTTGTAGCATTCACGACAAAAGAACACACAAAGTAGTTAATAGTTGGATTAAAGACTTCAAATGTGGAAATGCCAGCCTTCTTCATTTCTTTTGTCTTTTTCGATTGTTTATATAAAAATATTAATTATTAAGAATTTAAATATGAGAACTCTTAAAGTCTTATGTTACAAATTATTATTTCCAATCATATTTTTTTTTTAAAATACAAATCACCAAAATACTCAAACTAGTGTTATGATTGTAATTATAATTAATTTTTTTTTTTGGTAAATGAAAATGCAACACTAATTAAAAATAAAATTTTAAATTAAAAAATTTGGTTTACTTTAAGGTAAAATCGTTCACAGTTCAAGAATTTGTCTTTAAAGCGGAAACATAATTGACCAACTTTCAAGGACCTGCGGTTGACCTAAAAACGTTGCCAAAGCGCACTCTAGTAATGACTAACTATGACCTGCAATGAGTCCTCCAATTTAGTCTTCGCTACTACATATACAATGTAGTGCAATGTATGTTTGGTTGTATGTGTTTGTATTGGAGTATGTATGCGTGTAAGTTAACATGCGTGCGTGTTTTGCCCGTAAGGACAACAATGCATGAGGTACGCCTATCTCGTACAGAGCTTGTGTCAAGTGGGGGATTTTGACTGGCTGTGAAACGTGTTCCAAAGCCGCACGCAATTACGGCGAAACACAAACATACACATATATGGACATATATAAGCGCTGAAACAAAAACGTACACATACAATAATTGGTAAAATCGTCAAAATTTGGAACGTACGTCAAAAATCTTTTTGGTTTGAACCTAACCTAGCGACAGTTAAATTACAAAACAAAAAAAAAAAATTTAGAAAAAAATATATAAAAAAAATTCATAAAAAGGACATGGAATGAGTTAAGTTTTGGTTTGATATGAAATCCTGTGTGCCTAGCCTAATACACGGCACAACCTCGGCGTCATTTCTTATGTCGATTTGTTCGAGTGTGAGAATTTCTATTTGTAAATTGCTCTTTAAGTGGTTTTTTGATGACTTTGCTGGTGCTCAAATCTCCAAAATAAAAATTAAATAAAAAATTGAAACTGAAATAAATCATAAAAATGTTGCCATTGAAAAATTTGCCACAAGATTGTTACGTGATCCACGATTGTACACACATACAAATCTGTAAACTCTGTAACTTAGCTGACATATGCAGCCAGGAGCATTTTGGCGATAATACTAGTTATAAGGAAGAAACCGACATTAATGGAATTACAGATTTTTGTGGAAGATGTCAAATTTTCGTTCTTGTCGTTTGGTGACGAAAGGATTAATATGTGTGCTGTGTATTTCTAAATTTTAGACAAATTATTTAATAATTGTAAGGTAACGCATTTCGAAGATATAGTTTAAGTGTGCCTTTTTAAAATATACATATATATATATATTTATATATGACAATAACAGGCATCAGCAGGTTCGACGAATCTACGTACCAACTTATTTGGTGCCATTCCAGAAGCATACATTGAACGATAAAAGAAAAGTGTTTTGTGGATGACGAAAAAACTAACTTAAACGCTTTATGACTTGTACCGACAATTTGAAGTTAGAGATATACCAACCAACGAACTACACTCATTCTAAGATTTTACAATTTAGCGATGGGGTATCTCTGATGATGTTGGTACCTTACAAAAATGGATGCATGGATTCCCTATGTTTATTTGTAGTCCTAGATTCAAATAACAGTTTTATTTTTAAGTTTAGCGATTCTATTGTTGTTGCGATTCTATTGTTGTTGCGATTCTATTGTTGTTGCGATTCTATTTTTGACAGCTTAAATTACATACAAAACACTCGATCTTTGCTTGAAAGTTTCAGCAGTGAATGAAGTGCCGACAAAATACTGAAAGCATGGGCCTGAAGCTACAGAAATAGTTGGTTATAGGCCGTGACATACCAGCAGAGCTCCAGTTTCGGAACTCCAGCTTTTCAAATTTGGGGGGAAAATACTGTAACTGTCACAAATTTTTTTTGGATTGGTTCGGAACAGTAGTGAATTATAACATCAAAATTTTTATTTATTTTTAATTAATTGAATTTGACTTTGACTAACCCAAAACGATACTTGACTTGTAGGAAATTCAATTCAATTATTCTTTAGCTATTTTATAGTTCATTACTAGCAAGCACATCTGGTAATGAACTATCACAGTAAATTAACAAAACTACAAGATCGAATTTATAAGTCAAGTACGGTTTGTGGTCAGTTGGATAATTAATGCTGACCCTTAGCCACAAATTCACAACCCTTCAATCCTAGTTCAATACTTGATACTTACAGTCCCAAAAAAATTATTTACTTATTATCGAATATAAAAAATATTTCCAAAAAGTCTACTGATAATGAGTATTGGGCAATACTCAAAACAGCTGCATGTTTAGTCAAAAATTCATAAAAGCATTACATATAATAATCTGTACAATTCTTTATATATATATATATATGTATATATTATATATGAATTATATGAGTTGCATGATTTTTAAAGGTGAAAAAAGAAATTAATTCAAGAATTTATGCTTCGCAAATTTTAATTGGACCAAGGAGGACATTTCAACTAACAAAACAGCATAAGAAAGCAAATCAGTAAGACAACAAAGTCAAAATATAAACAAGAGAAGACAACAGAAGACAACAACAAGCATATAACATAAATATCTAGGAAACACACTCGTTGGGGTTCTTACCCCAGCGTTCACCTAAGCCACACAAAATAAATTCTCGAGCACCACTTCCATATTTGCTCGTGTTGACCTCAAAAAATATGGCGGCAATTAGCACAACATCCTGTTTCGCATATGCACATATATATGTTTTCTTAGCATTCTTCTTCTTCGTAGCAGGCCTGATCTACTCATTATATGTATGTATGTCTGTCCGCTTGTGTATTTCGGTCTCAGCTTAGCTATCTGCCTGTCTGCGTGTCTGTGTCTCCTTGTAAGAGTTTGTATCTGTGTTCAGCTACAGCCTATATGCTGGTAAGTATCTTGTTTTACATTTTATTCTGTTTGCTTTCTCTGTAGATGCTGATTTTTCTTCCACTGCAAATTTCATCCGACAAGTAGCGAAGGCAAGCCTGCCACTTTAGATGTTGTTCTCTTATCTTACGGTTGCCTATTCTCGTTGTAAGGTTCATTCATTTGGTGGGCATTGCATTGGATTGCATTGGTTGCGTAAACAATTTGTACTTGCCTTCAAGCTGCCACTTTCCATTTACCTTCATTTTGTGCAATTTTCCGAAATGAAAATTAAAAAAAAAAACTCATGTGAAAAGAAAAAAACTGTTTAAAATGTCACTTTTGTTTTTCAAAAATATTTTTTTTTTTTGTTATAAATTTTAGCCAATTTTTTTTTTCCTTTGTTACTTTCATATATTTACAGTTTTTCTTTCTTTATTTCTTTTTCACATGACACATAGGCATTTTCATTGTCCTTTTAATTGAAACAACAGCCATATTTGCCAGCCTAACTGCCGTCTTTCATTTTGTTAATTGCATTTAATTGAGTAAATATGGTAACCATGCAAATGACAATAGCAGAGGTCAGGAAGTATTTCGTTATCATGTCAATTACATATTTTTTTTATTTTTTAATCTGACAGAAAATTGTTAGTTTTGCTCTATAAAATTAAACTTTAATTACTAGAGACTTACCTATATTCTCACAGTCCATTAGTTCGAGAGACATTCACACCACAGGTAAGAATTTAAAAAAAAATTACGTGTAAATATTTAATTTATTAAAACATAAACTCTAAGAGTAGATAAGTAGATAAATAAATCGATTTATTTAAGTTCCAGATTGCAGTGTGTCATAAAATATCATGTTTCCACTGCTACTTGCTAAGTAAAGTTACTTAAGTAACTTTAAAATTTTGTTCTTTCTATTGACATAAGTTACTTAAAGAGCTTTTACGAGTCAGTAAGTTCTTTGATACTTTAAAGAGAGCTTCTGTTTTTGTTTAAAAAAATTACACTCAGGTCGTGTGCGAGTTCGAGTAAATTGATGGTAAATTGAGAGAAATAGTAAATAATGTCGGTATGGCAGTGAATTTATATATAAATATTAAACTTGTGTAAGTTTGTAAAATATAATATATACTGGGTGATTTCTTACTAGTAGACGCAAAATAAATCGTATTATGCAGTTTTTCACTTCCAATATTTACCGAGTATATGTTATTAAACGGTTTATTTAAACGCCTAAATCTTATACCTAATACATTTCTCTAAAAATCTCTCAAATATTTTTCATGTTTTTGTCCAAGTCTATTGATAAAGATAAACTGATAAAGATAAAGATACAGATACAGATATAGATACAGATACAGATACAGATACAGATACAGGTACAGATACAGATACAGATGCAGATACAGACACAGATACAGATACAGATACAGATGCAGATACAGACACAGACACAGATACAGATACAGATACAAATACAGATATAGATACAGATACAGATACAGATAGAGATACAGATACAGATACAGATACAGATACAGATACAGATACAGATACAGATACAGATACAGATACAGATACAGATACAGATACAGATACAGATACAGACACAGATATAGTGACTTCAATGTCTTGTGGACTATATCCGCATTAGCCTGACAGAAATCATGAAAGTGGGTCTGGAAATGTCTAATTTCAGTAGATGCAGATAGCGGCGATAAATGTAACTTGCCATTCTTAATTATTGTTTTAATTGTTTGAGAGTAATAATCCCGAAAACAACATTTAATTGATGTGTTGTATACTTAATTACAAGTTCAAAATTGAAATAAAATTTTGAACATAATTTCATGTATTTCATTAACAGTTACATTTGGAACTATTTGGATTTGGTTAATGCGATACCACATAATACATTTTACCACGACACTCCACTTCAATGGTTAAATATTAATTGACCCTAATTGGCCATTTAAAAGAGTTTTCACTGTACACATGTTTAGCAAAATTTTTATTAAAAATAAAAAAAAAAAAAATAAACTTTATTGTATTTGTTTAATTATTTTTGTTCATTCAACGTCCGCATTCAATTGAAAAATCATTTTCCAAAAAAGGACATTAAGTACTACTTTAAATTGTTAGTGCATTGTTCAGTAAATTGAGCTCAAACTCTCGTATATGATTTTAGTCAAAAAAATGGTCGAATTTTTGCTGTAATTGACAGATTATGTGCTCATTCTAAGTTAAAATGAAAAAATAAAATAATATTGCTTTGTTGAGTATGTGAAATATGTGAAAAAAATGTTCTTAATATTTAACTTTTCCTAAATTGAGTTAGGACTGTCCTGCCATTTCATATAGCACAAACATACTATCATAGTATCATATATATATATATATATACCATATATACATAGTATAACGCATTTTTGTGAATTACAGGCATTGACGCGGGTTGACGCTTACTTTGATCCTTTATAGTACCATTTTGTAATATTTTATTTTATTGTACATAAATATATACACACATATATATTTTGTGTATTTTATATATATATATATGTACACATATAAATTTACTTATTTAGCACAACATGCTTTCTGTACTTCTTTTTAAGAAAAAGAAAAGGTTTCTGACCGAAAAATTTGATAAAAGACATAATCTCTGTGACATAAGTCACGTCCTTAACTAACTTAAATTTGTTATCAAAAAAATTGCAAAAACCTTCAACACTTTGATGTAATGTATCGAAGTGTAAAAATCTTTTACTTCAACTAAATTTTATAATATTAACTTTTTATTAAATATATTTATATACTTATAAACAACAATTGGACAAAGTAGATTTACTATAAACAAGAAAAATGTGTGATATCTGCAACTATTTCTGTATTTCAAAATATTTTTAATTAAAAATGTACAGTAAATTAATTAATATATTAAAATTAATTAAAATGTCAAATCATATTTAGCTTCAAATAAATTCTATATACAAATATATACATATCATAACATATATATGATATGGACAGATATCGTACATATGTGCAGCATCTGTTCATTGATTATTAATAATTAACTTAAATTTACACAAAATGGAGTTTTTTTTTGTATAATTAGTAAGGATTGTTTATTGACAACAACAATGAACTGATAGGAATAACAATTATAAAATTAATATGAAAGAGCTAAGTATCATTGCAGCTAAAATAACTTTTGTTCATCAAAATAATATTTGGTCGTTCACATTGGCATAAGTTGATTATTCCATATGGAATTGCTTGTGTGTTGACAGTTTACATATAAAACAAAAAAATTTTTGATAATTTCCCTTAAGGGATATATATTTTTAACGGTTGCATGTGACTTTGATTGTCTAATTTCTATTGCTTTATTTTTAAATAATAGTATGTCTCCACTGCTTACTTAGTAAGTTACTTATGTAACTTTACTTATGTAGCGCAAATTTTTAAATTTGAATATAGAGAAAAAAAATAATTCAAAGTAGAGTGAAAAATAATAAACCACAAACCTGAAATCCACTAAAGCTAATAAAACTACTGAATGCCATCCTTTATAGTTACAATAATCAACTTTTAAGATTTCCCAGATACAAATGTTGTCTGGAGCATGTAATTTTTAACATTCGATTTAAAGACAAAATATGCATGATTATCTTAATTTGGGGCAGTATGAACATTTTCGAAATTAACTTAATTTCATTTTTACGAAATTAAGGAAATCTGGCTGTCTGCAGATGATATTAAGATTTTTGCGAATGTAGGGTATGTCTGAAGATAGTGTAACAGAAATTAAGCTACAAAATCTTTAGAAATTCATTCGAGCAATACTTAAAATATTTTAAGAGAATTAAAAAAAAAAACAATGTTTCAATTAAAGTAGGCAATTTTGTTCAAATAATTATAAAGTTTTTTAAAATACTTCAATTTATTTAAATATTTTTTGCTCTTAGTGTTGTTACAAAACTGATCGGTTTGAAAATTTTGTCTAACGAATTAAAAAATAGAGAAATATCATTATGGCCGATGGAGCAGTTGAAGGATCGAGTGGCAATACATCATATGATATGTTTAATGACTCCAGTAATGTTGTGGTCACTGGCAAGAATGTAATTGTTTTTGCTGTTTATAACGCAAATGTTAAATATGCACAGCCACGTGATACTATAACCAGGACTCTCGCTTTGACTAGTCAAATTGTCATGACTTATGCTGGGCACTCTGAAACTGGTAGAGAAATTTGGTTAGAAGCTAAAAAGGAATGCGATGAATCCAGCCATGGCTCCAAAGGACCAACTGTATCCCACATTGCCAATTATGTTGCTGGGCTACTACAGAATGTTGAAGACAATATGTTTACTAATTATGTGATTGCTGGTTTCGACGATGAAGGGTTGAATATCTACAAAATCAATAAATTTGGAATTGAAAATCAAACAAATGCAGCAATTATTGGGTACAAGGAAGATGAAGCCACCAGCTACTTGAACACTCATTATGATCCATATAATGAGTTCGAAGGTGCTGATCTTATTAAGGTTGGTATTGGTTGTCTATTAGCGACTGAGCAATCAATATTGTCGAAGTTTGACATAACAATGCTATATAAGGACAAACCATTGGCTATTCTTACTGTAGATGACGTTGCAGACCACATTGATGCACTCTTCAGCGAAGACAATGATCTACTCAGTCACTGGTTGAGTATTTATTAACTTGGAGGAGGCCGCAAAATCTATCTATAGTTTTACGAACATATGAAAAACCTATTTGATGTTTATTTACTATATTATTTTCAAAGCATTTGTACATTTAAAGTTTTATTTTATAAACTTTTTTATTCGTTATTTGTTTTAACTGAAATTCAATTGTTTTATTTAATTTTTTTTGTTTAACCCATATTGAGTTTATTTATTTTATACATAATTTTTTTATACACATATATCTTCTTGGTGTTTATTTCATCTTTATTTGATGTTTATTTTTTTTTGCTTATTTAATTTTTTGCTATATTGAGAAAGAGTTTTATATTGTGAAAATAATATTATTTTTCACTATAATCACATTTTAATTCAGTAGACTTAACAAATGAAACTCACCTTATACATTTATCATTTTGATATAAATTTCCAAATCAGCACTTAAGCATTTTTACTCTCTATTAACTGCGAGGTTTCTTCATAACCCCTCTCTACGCCTTGGATGGATTTGTATTTATCATTTAAACAATAACTGACCTCAGATCTGCATACCTCTCCGTGGAGCCTATAACCATTCTGAGATTCGATAGCGCGATGTTGGTAAGCTTGTCAGTTTTCGTAAATAATTTCTGGGCTCTATGCTTTCTGTATTTTTTGATCGGATCAATTTTGAGGTCCCTGAGGATGTCATTTGTCCATTGCTTTTGCTGGAACAGATTTGTCTAACACTTTACCTTTTCGGTATAAATTTTTAATTGCCACTTTAAAACTTTTAACTGCAAAGAATTAAATCACTCTATGATATTTCATGTTTTCATTGTTAGAAATACATTCGCAGAACAGATTGATAATATAAATTGACAGATTGAAATGAAATTTTTGGCTATATTCTTGTGAGAGGAAAATTTTTAGAATGACATGGAAGTTTTAATTTTACTACTGATGAATGGATGGCTTGCTGTGAACTAATTAAGCAAGACAAGTATATTTAATAATAATAATTGATTCAATAGTACTTGAATCAGTGTTAGTTCTACAATTGATGAATGGATGACGTATGACCAGCTCATTGAAAGTTCTAATATTTTTGGTAATAATAATTTGTTGCCAAATAAGTGAAATCTATGATGTGTATAGATGTATGGATGGTGATGTATACACTTCATTTGTGATTAAGTATTTTTTAAAATTCAGTCTTTTATGAATTTCATATTCAGCTCACAGCACTTTTAAGTTATTTTATGCAGTTTTTACAGTTCTTAATAATATTTCATTGCTGAGAAAATGATGATATTAATATTAAAAGCATTTTAAATCTGTGAGGCAAAAGGAATTTTAATCGTTAGCTATCAGTAGATAATTTTTTAAAATTTTAGTGCATTTCTGTGCAACTTAATAATTTGAACTTTAATGCATTTTACGAATTCACCTTTTCCCATTACATACGATTACAGTTCGCAGTTCACAGTTCGTAGTTCGTAGTTCGCATCTTTACACTACATAAGAGTAAAGAGCAAATGTAAATAATAAAATTATAAGTAATATAAGTAAATGCATTTTTTAATGTACAAATGCTGCACTTAACTCCTAAAGAACATAAAAACCCTTTTGGCATTTAACCTTTCCGCGTCAAATTTAACATTTACTCACTTAATTTTATTTCATTCCACTTTTACTATTTTTCACTTTTCCTACTTTTCTCACAGGATACCGAATTAAAGCAGATGTTTTCGTATTTATAAGTAAAATGCATTATTTCTGCATTGCACTGCACTGCACTGCACTGCACTGCACTGCAATGCACTGCTCTTTATATTGCAAAAAGATTGAAGGAGAGTTCTGAATTCTTAAACGACTTAAAATATTTCAATCCCCTTGGTTCGTTGGCGGATTATTTGCCGATAATGTGGAGAATTCCATTGGCATGGCGCAAAAAGAAAATCTTTTCTCATTTGTCGGGATTCATATTTATGCGTAAAACAATTTTACTTAAATGAAAATATGAATGGCTCTTAGAAGAAACATAAACGAAAGCAATTTGGTTCTGTTTTCTGTTTGAAAAAATTAATATCTGGAATCGAAAGTGGTAGTGCATAAATCAGTAAAGTGGGAATTTATGTGTACGGATATTAAGGTGCTAAGAAATGCAATGTTTTCCAGAGGACGACATCAATGTAGGATATGCAATGCTGGAATTGCTTCAATTTTACCAAACGAAAGATATCAATCACAACAACAAAATGTATAATAAATATTGGCATAATAAATAGAAAATTAAATTTCTGTGCCAAAACTTAAGTGCAATATGCACTATTTAAACAGTGCTCTTAAATTGTTCTTTAAAGAACATGAATCCACGAACAATTCCCAGAGGAGTGGTACTAAACTAATTAATATGTACTAAATTGACTAATATCATGTTTCCACTGTTTACTCAGTAAGTTACTTAGTTTAATTTAAGATTTTCTCGTTTCCATTGACATAAGTTACTTATTCCGTGCCAAAGAGTTTTTCAGTATCAGAAAATTTTTTTAAAGTTTTAACACAACTTTTTATTTAGAAAAATTTTTCTCAAGAATATATCATACAAAAAATTATATACATAATTAATATATTAAATCATTTATATATAAATAAATATATATATTATAAATCTATTACCAACTAATAGTATATTCACATTGTCTCATTTAGGCGGTTTTGCTCATAATAGCCACTAATGAGAATGATTTACCATACAAAGTGTCTATATAAATGAGCTCATTATCATTAAATCAGCTTATTACGTGCAATATGGTATCTGGGCGGAGCATTTAACAACCGATGAAACCATGGTACCATACTTCGGTCGACATTCTGCTGAAATGTTAATGCTTTAGTAGTTCATTAGATGGACACTTCTGAATTCACTATCGCAACTAATTATAATTTCGTTGAGTCGATTTACATGACAATGGAATTGTTAATTATCGTATTGGGATACAATGAGATTCAATGTTTAGATAGCACTGTAGTAAACGCTTGGAAACTACATTGCTTCGTCGCTGCTTCTAACAATGCAAAACCGATGACTCAGTTAGACTTCAAAAATTTTTTTACCAAAAGCGTTCTTCTTGCATCAGAGGACTTACTTTTCATTACGGAAGCTACCACTTCCGATGATTTGGCAAAGAAAAATCATAATGCATCAGATGATGTATATCGTCCGGGAAATTTACCACTTATAACTGGTATGCACACTACTATAAAATAGAAATTGATTTGCAAAATAGGGATATATAGGGAATAGGGAGAAAATTGAGACATATAGGGACATTCAAATCTCATTAAAAATATGTAATACTGTATTTCATTTTTATAAATAATGTGTATATTGCATTGTTTAGGTTAATGGAAGTCTTATAAGCGGCCTAATACATCGAATAATGCTTTCTTCATCATATATATTCAGTAACTTTTTGGCTCCAGTTCTTACTTTACTAAAAGAAAAACTATTTATGTTTGGGATTTGGTTAAACTAATAAGTTTTTTCATATCTGTTAGTCAGTGAGAAAATGAGGAAAGTATTACTTACACAATCCATAAATGCTTTCTTCTTTCATAACTGTGGGTTCATATAGGAAAATAGAAATGCTACTCATTCATTCTAGCACTGTCTGGCTCACAAAAAGGTAATCACTGTCTTTAGCGATTGCTTCCTTAAATGCTGATTCCATATTTTTAGTATTAATTTTAACATTGCCAGGTTTGAATAGACAACAAATTAATTTGCAGGTCTAAAGTGCGGAACTCATTAACTACGATGAAAAAAATTCTTCTGAAGCTTATTTTTTTATACTAAAGTTATTTCTTCCGACCAAAGTGAGTCTCGTCTATCGAATATATCATGTATCATGTCCAATATTTATTGATTGATCAATTGTACATGTAGACAAATTACTATGTTAGAAACAATGGTATATACTCGAAAGTGTATATATATAAATATAAATATATATATATATATATAAATAGTATACTTTCAATGGAATTGAAGAAATGCAAGAAATGTCTAAATATCAGTGCTTGAAATTGTTTGAGAAGCTCAAACCAAATACTTTATTAAAATACTCGAGCGTACTCGTACATTATGTTAAAGTACTTCATGGTACAAACATATATGTCTATACTATATATACCTGACAACCTTTGTATAAATTGTTCCAACAGCTTCGTATTTATTTTAATCTAATAATAATATGAAAATGTAAGAGAAACGCATTTAATTCATTATTTCAAATAATTCTATTATTTTTTTTTGTAATTATGCTTCACATTTGCTGGTTAAAGAAAAACCACACAAAGGATGACAATCTCTCGAAACTGCTTTATATATTTCATGTTATAAAATATATATGAATATATTTTATAAATTTTGTTTCGTGTAACTTTTATACTCCCATACAAATTTAAGCCCTGTTGGAAAAGTTTTACATAGTTTTAGATAGAATACAATGGAGTAAAGCTATCTTAGATTAAGTGGTTTCAAAATAAAATATACATTTAATATTCTGCGTATATGAACTTACTCTTATAAGGTCCCGGAATAGAGCTACAACGACTAATTCGAATAACAGAATTAAGGACATTCATATATATTATATTGTGTATAAATGATAAGATGTTCATAAGAAGTTTTTACTTTATCAATTTTTACTTTACTTTATCAATATATATTGTACTTCATAAATAATAAATGTTCACCTCTAACTGTAAAAAAATCTGACACCGTGCAATGGGTGGCATACTCTAATACCATGTTTACAATGCTTACTTAGTAAGTGTAACTTCATTAACCATACAAAGAACTTTCGTGCTTTTTAATAGCACATTCACACTGTCTCATTGAGGGGGTTTTGCTCATTATAGCTACTAATATGGCTAATTCACCGTAAAAAGAGCTCATTATCAATGAAATAGCCCATTTAAGGGGAAAAATTTCGAATACAACCCTTAATATTTCTCACAAGGGATATCTCCAAAATTTCCCACAGGAAAAATTTCATAAACTATAAGCTTTGTGCGACACACTCTAGGATCAAAAATGTCTCGGAATATTGAAGTCCTTAAAGCTTGTCTGCCATTGTTACCAATAATAAAATACGGGTTTTCTAATAGGATCCGAAAACAAAACGTCAAAGTGCGGTATGGAAATAAACAGAGAAACCTAAAAGGAAAAAAAATTTTGTTTTCAGAAGATCATCGGGTAAGGGGTTAGAATATTTCCGAAGTAAGCATGCCTGTCATAAGAGGCAACTAAAATCCCGGTGCCACGCCGACAATTGTGCAGAAGTGTACATCGTAGTAAGTGACTGCCCCACTTGCGATACTTTATCAGAGGTATGAATCTGGTACTACGGGTGTCAGTGGCTCGCAGCTTCGGCTGTGGTGCCCAGTTGAGGTTGGACTCGTACTAGCTATGGTTAATATCGAAATTCACGCGGAACGAATCATCAGGTACTGTGATCTAAAGATCAGCAGAGGTTTTAGGTCGACACACAACATCTTCGCATCAAACGAAAATGGAGGTTATGTTCAGCACTGGAAATTCATTGAATTTCGAATGAGGCGTTTATCGGTGCATTGATATATCTGTTTGTAGAACACCGTGGTGTTGAGTTTTTAAGACAGGTAATCATTTAAAAATTCTGGATGTTTCTTAACATTTCTATATTGATATAATCATGGTGAAGATCTCGTATGTATTTTTTTAACTTTTCTACAGTTAATTTCTATAGTTTCTTCGTTGTCGGAAACTTTAGCTACTGGGCTGTACATTCGTCAGTGCCTACTAACAACTAGCATTTGAATTACAATGCAAACAGTGTGTTTGTAGTTATTAGTGAACGTTTGTAGACGAGTGGGAAAACATGCAACAATCAGTATAGAATTGCTTTTAAATCCTCTTTAACGTGTTTTTGGTTTCAATTATGCCAACGTTCTAGCGCAACTTTTGTTAGGCATTATGCAGTGGTCTTATTGTACTTGAAACGTAATCACAACATGTTTTTTCTTACCATGTTTCGTCAACTCATTTATGCAATGGCAACGAAATAAGAAACTCACATATGACTGACAACTACTTGTACAAGTAAGTACAAGTGCAGATACAGATACGAGTATACGAGTGTACGAGTATACGAGATACAACTGCAAAGATATTGTTTCATAAGAGTGTTCCGAAAGTATGGTGTTTCGGTGTACATGTACGGGTATCTGGCCTTATTGCCGTTTCCGTTACCATAGCCGTAGATGTTACTATTGTCCTTGTCAACATGGATACGTCTTGATAATATGACTAAATGTTCAAACTTAAACACGCATATACAATCCCGTTAAACTGTTTATACACATATATCCATACGGTTGTATCATGCGTTTCTATGGATATTTGTTGGATTCTTTTCCTTTTTCTTAAATAAATGGACGAATGTATTTTTCACATGACCATTGAATGTAGAAAATCGTTTTCGGTTTAGCTTCAGGTTTCCTGTAATTTCTTTGTAATTGTAACTGTAATTGTAGGTGAACCTTACTCCTGTTAAGCCGAACTATTGTTCGTAACGACAAGTAGTCGTTTTGATATCCTAATCCTATTTGCAAAGGTAAACTAATATAAATAAAGTAACTTTATGGACAATCAAAAACCATACAAAAACATAAAACTGGTAACTGTGGTTCAAAACTTTCGCAAAAGCAGGTGTGAACGCAATAATTTTTGCTACTTTATTTAAAAATTATTAAGACTTTTGCATTGAGTTTATGTTTTTATTAAAATATCTTAAACATAATAATGATTTTTTTTTTATAAATAATTTAAAATGACGGTTAAAATCACAATAAAAACTCTCGTGTAAATATAGTCTAACTGGGAACCCAGAAATTTTGCTCTCTTCTATCAAATGATTTAAGAATGATGATTACCGCTTGACAATTGAGATAAATTGATATTCTCGATATATCAATATAAGTAAACCCCAATAATTTTTTTAGAATCATTTTTTAATCTTTCATCTCACACTGTACAAACGAAAGTATTGTACTAATGGTAAACATATTAGCTAAGTACTTCTTCTCATGATCACCCCACGCTTGACAGAACCCCTTTATCAGCTTTATGATTTTTCTTACTTAAATTTTTGCTAGTCGAAATTATGGTGTAGTACAAACTATCTAATTGAGCTGCGTGAGATAGGGTCGCACTAGTATTGTCAAAAATAAAACACGTCTTTATATTAATATTGATGCATATATGTTACATATGTATAATTGTTTAGTATAAAATACAGTATGTTAGTAATTGTACGAAATAAACTTAATGTCTATGTGCCGCGGTTGCACAACCTCACTTGCCGATGTTCGCCAATAAACTGACTCTCTTTATTTTTGACGGTACTTACTAACTGATCTTTTTTTGGTGTTATATTAAATTATGCTGACACTATTAATATTGTTTGTGCAATGAAACCAGATGGTTATAAATAATTGGTAAGTTAGATAGGATAGGAATAAACGGGGTACTAGCTGCCGACAGAGCAGAGCACTGAGTCCAAATTGATCTTTTTTGCTGTAACAGACCCTAACCGAACAGAAGATATTCCGCCTTTCGAATGAAGGCCAGAATGTCGGCCGAATGAGGATCTCCTAATGTCAGAAGAGGAGAGCAGCTCTCCACTCAGTGAACTCCTTTTGACCCAGATCAAGGCTGGACAGTCACAGAGAATGTGACTGTGGTAAATTAGATATTGAAGAAGTAAATTTTAAAAAAAATTCAGAGCTAGTCAATGACATGATAGCATTTTAGATAAAATATTATCACGAGTTTGTGTCTTAAATAAAAACTAAAATCTTCTATCCTTTTGCTATAATTCCAAATCAAAAACATATAACTCTTATTTGAGTCCCATTAATATATATATATACGCGTATAAAGCTAGGTAGAATTGGTTGCTATGCATAAGCCCCTGACATAGTAAGTAGAGCACTATTGGGATTTCATTAGTGGGGTTTCATTTCCATAGTACTTTAATATTTTTACATGGTTTCAGTAAATACCTAATAACTTGAACCAATGTACGGTATAATTTAATAGGTCTTTCGTCTTCACCGATTACTTCCCTTTTACTTAAGTTGCAATATTTGAAATCTCTAAAAAGGTTAGTTCCAGTTCGAGAAGTCTTATTAAATATACGAAGCAGACTTGTATCATTGAATTAGAATATTTATTGATATTTGAAGTTAGAGCATCGGACCTATTCTGGGCACTTGACAGATTTGTCAAATTCTTTAATAAAATTTTTGATTATTATAAAGTAGAAAGCTTTTTGGTATTCTGGACACATCTTGACAAATTTCAAAGCTTAAGTACCTAGTGCTTCTCACCACACTATGGTGTAAAGTGTTTTGTATAGAAAACTGTTCGTAATTGTTCGTAATTGTTCGTAACTGTTCGTAAAAAATGCTTGTAAAGAGCACATATTTTAAGTTACCAAAGGTATTTTCCATGCATTCAAATAACAATAAAAAATATGCTTGTAAAGAGTGTATATTTTAGTTAAGAATATTTGTCATGCATGCAAAAAATAAAAAATGCTTAAAAAGAGCATATTTTTATAGTTGTCAACAGCATTTGTAGTATTGACAACTAACAAGGAAAAGAGCTTTTATTTATGTCACAGAATACCAAAACCTTTACAGTAGTCAATTTTGACAAGTGTCAATGTTTGACAAGTTTATAAAGTACACAGAATAGGTCCGATAGTATATATATAGTTATATATTCTTTTCATAGAACCAAAGTCTTTTTAAATATACGAAACGAAGTATAATTTCAATAATTTAGAAAATTGGCTTACATCCTTTTTAAAGCTCATTCCTTTCTTTTATGGTTAAATGCTGATTTTCGTAACTGTATGTGTGGATGTGCGTGAGTGTGTATGTGCGTGTGTGTGTATGTGTGTGTACATATTTAATTTTCGTTTTACAAATTTCAGTCCTTGACTTTAATGATTAACCTTTTGGGTCAAATCCCTAAATACTTGATGAGGTGCACCGTGGGCGGCGGCGCTATGCCATCAAGAGATTCCAGGTTTTTAGTGAATTTTTATATGAGCCCAACGTTGTGTTTTTAACATGAAACTAATTAATGCGACCACACGCGAAATTATCACCGACAATGCAATTACACGAGAACTGCCAGGGCTGCTGCATCAACTGCTGCTGCTGCTGCTGCTGCTGCCGCTTTCGGCTTTGATGTAGTTGTTGGTGTTGCTGGTGCTGTTGCTGCTGGTGTTGCACTTTATGTTGCCGATGTTAGCAGCAGCACTTGTTGGAATTGTTGGTATTGTTGGTGCTGGGTGTTGCTGCTGGTATTTAAGCGTTTACAATGTGTGTGGCACAATTTGCCACATGCATTGATTTGTGTTGCAAAGTATGTGGCATGCTTTCACGTTGCAAGGACATTCCATGGCGTTTAATTTCGCAGTGATTAAATTTGCAAAATACTTGTCAGCGTATGTCAATATGCGGCGTAAATGCCTTTTGCCTCGTCAATAAGAGCGTTTTCGTTCAAATTGTGTACACGTAAATGGTTACGGTGGCAGCGAGGCGATGGTAGGCGATGGTAGGCGAGGGTAGGCGAGGGTAGGCGAAGCTGCTTAACAACATCAACCTCGACATCAATTGCAACTCTGAATGCTGAATGCTGTGCGTCACATTTGCGTTGAGTTGAGTTCAGTTCGTTAAAATACAATTTTTATCCTTTTTTGCGTTTTAATCCTTTCTTCTTCTCTTTTTCTTTGTTTTGTTTTTTAAATATGTAAAGTGCACAAACACTAGCGTGTCGTACATGAGCGGCACAACATACGTACGTATTCGTAAGTGTGTGCATATGTGTGCACACCATATGCTTGCATGTGTGTGTTTATAATTGTGCTGTGGTTTTTAATTGAATAAACATTGACGAGCAACAGAGGAATTCAGCTCAAGATTGTCAGGATGCCAATTAAATGAGAATTTTAATGAGGTTAATGAAAAGAGGCAAAAAGGATCAATGCTTGTGCAGATATATCTTATTAATAAGTCTGCAAACAAACGTCGTTAATATATAGAAACACACGCTTCGCTTATTGATGCATTTACAAATAGCACTTAGACCAAATACCTTCCTTACGCATACATACATATATACATATATATATATATATATATAATCCCAAATATATATGGGATTTGGGATGTTTGAATTTTGCTTATTTGGGATTTTCTGAAGAACTATGAAGAACTATGATATATATACTCAGAAAATAAGAAGTAACAGGAAGAAGAAATGTGATATATATAGAAAATCCGAAGTAACAGGAAGAAGAAATGTGATATATATACATATATACACTCAGAAATTCCCAAAAAAGTAAAATCAGCAGAAATGTGATATATATGCATATTTATATATACTTATATATACATATATATAACTAATATATATAACTAATGATATAACTAATTAAAAGATAGCAATTTTCATGTCAAAAACTTTTAAAAAAATTATATCATGGAATACCAGTCTCAGTAACTGTTTTTCCTGAGTGAACAAATATAATAATTTTCAGTGAAAATTAACGAAAGCAGTGATTAATGAAATGCAAATTAAATTTAGCACACTGACCGAAAATTTCTATAAAAAAATATTTTTAAAAAATCAGTAAAAACCCAGATAAGCTATCGCAAAGCACTGTTTATAGAAATATTCTTCGAAAATTACACTTACATTTCATATAAAATTATAAAAAAATATTGAAGGAAAAAAAATTATTATTTTTCATCAATTTATAGTTGTAAACTTTTTATTAAATTAATTATTAATTAACTATTTTAATGAC
>NC_051848.1:25092265-25109858 GCF_002237135.1 Teleopsis dalmanni
GGCCACACATATGCTGTTAGAATGCCCTGCGCTAATGCACATACGGAATAGGCTCCTGGGAATGTATATTCTAATGGAAGAGGCAATTAAACTCTTTAAAGTTGGTTCCAACAGGGCTTAAAGGCCTACTCTAAAATCTAAAATCTGATTGTTATGTGACAGGTAGAAAGAATATTTTACAAGGGTGTAAATAGGATATAGTTTGCTTTCATTATTATTATTCAATATCAATATCCAAACTTTAATACATATGATTGTTAAGCCCACTTGACGGTAAAAGGAGCTTCAAGTGAGTACTGCAGTTAGAATGTACAGCAGCCAAAAAGAAAATTTAGTTCATATCTTCAATATTAGATCTATTATTTACAAATTATACAATATAAATATGAATTATATTTTGATAGAAGTATCTTCATATTAAATTAGATTTATAATAAACTCTGCAGTTGGCAGTGCCCATTTCATTTTGAAGACTCGAATTGTTAAATTTTTGAATCTTTAAATTCGGCAATCCGAAAAGGTTCGTGCTTCCGAATTAATTTAATTTTAAATGAAATTAAAAAATAAATATTATTACAATTTGAAAGCTCTTAAAGTATTTTTATTTAAAATAAAATAAAAACTTTTCCATTTTTAATACCCGACGTGAAGTTTACGTGTTGTAAGTATTTAATTTAAATTGTTTTCGTTTCCTGTGAATTTGAATGGAACGCATTTGTATGAGTTTAATGAGCATAAAAATTATAAATAAAATCGGAAAAGGGTTTGCTTTTTTGCGAGTTGTCAGCAAAAATTTGGGTTACATTTAACTACCGCATTTATTGTAAAAAAATTTGGCTTCAGTCTCTAGCTGTTGGTAAGAATTTCACATAATTTTGCACTAAAACATTATCCAACACTGCTAAGGACGTTGTGGTTCTACTGCTGGCATAAAGAAAATTCGATACAAGCATTATCACAAGGACTTTGCAAGGATATTATGTTAAATTTATTATATTTTGCATAAGTAAGTAATTTTCTATTTTGATTGAATGAAATTTTAGAGAAATCAAAAAGTCCTTGTTCAACTCCTAGTGTTGGTCGAAAAACTGGACCGCGTGTGAAATATATTTTAAACTGACTATAGATAGAATCTGTTTCGAATAACTCCAAATATTCTTTATTTTCCTTAACAAATTTAATGTTGTGTATGCATAAATACCGGACACTTTTCTGCTACGTACTTGATAGTCTCATTCTCCGCAAAGTATGTACAGTAAAAACAATAGATCCCTTTAAAGTCGATACCCAGTTTTGCCAGAATATTAATCAATGTAATATGTTTTAATATAATTTTTATTATGCATTCTACTTTATTCTTCCTATCTTGATCTATCTCTATGTTATGCTTCCTAACAGTTTTTATATAGTCTTTTGAAGAGATCCCCATAAGCAATAAAATATTTGATAAGACGGGTAAGTTGTCTTTGTGTAGATATAAGTCTTTACCGGAACAATTTCTCATTGAATAAAAAAAAAATATGACTTTTCCAAATATTGATTATGTTTCTATAAATGTTGATGCTACTCATTATTGACAAGTTAGCCGACTTAGCATTTTCTTAAATCCCAACGCATTCTAGAATCCATAATAACTGTACTATAGGGTTAAGCGATTTAAGTATTACCTATTCAAGCGATCATAAATTTTTTGTGTGAAATAATTATTTACTGATTCAAATTTCCAGAATTTGTGAAAATGTTAAAAATTTTAGAATCCATTCACACTAACTTAATGTGACCACCTTTTGCTTTGACTGTCATATGGTCAAAAAATGAGTTGCATCCTTCACAAATATGATCTTTCGGTATTTTGGCCCATTTCTGAACAATGGCTTTCTTCAGCGCATTCATAATGGCATATTTTTTATTCCTTAACTTGCTCTCTGAAATGGTCCAAATGAAAGAGTTCATCGGATTTGTATCCGGCGAATTCGAAAGCCATTATGTGGACGAAATGAAGTGTGAAACGTGATTTTTTAACCTTTAGAGCCGAATCTTGTTAAAATGTTCATGGTTTACGACTAAAATGTTTGCATGCTCACGGCTCTAAAGCAGCTTCTAAAACATAATAATAATAAATGTTAATAATAATAAGTGACATTAGTACCAGGCTCGATGAAAACGATTGGAGAGCGTTCATTGGAGGTCACAGCTCCCCATACTATTACTTGAGATGGAAAATTACTTCGGGTAGCTACTCTATCATTAATTTTAATATTAGTATTTCAGTGATTATATTGAAGCTTGAAGTAAGCACATCCATTGAAAATATATAGTTTCGTCTGAAAGATGGTAGCACTTTTGCACAAAACTTTCAAATTTTAATCAGGTTTAAATTTGCTTGGACTAATTGATAATATATTTCAGTTCCCTCCCCAATCCTCATTCTGCTGCGTTTTCTTTTATTATTAAATTGTCTATACATGGAAAGGATACAATATCTCATAAGATAATTTTAGCCTATGATTGCATCCATTTATTTTATATACCCTAATAATTTTGTGCCCTTAATATGTTAGATATGTTTCACGATATCTTTTTCAATTAATTATATTAATAAATATTTTGAAAATATTTTAAATGCTGTAATTTGGCCTTTTCACCACGAAGAGAGGTGGTGAAGAGAGAACGTTCAACTACTGCAAAAAATCGGATCACAACGAGTTTGTTAGGTATAGAGTTTATGACGGCAGATTTTTCGATAATGAGCTGAATATAATAAAAAATATCAAACGTTGAATTATTTAGCAAGAAGGGAATTACAGCCAGATTAAAATATATGTATATATATAAACCCATTTTTATTATTTAGTTGTGTGTAAGCCAACAGGAACTTTTCCCTCAAGTTTGGGAATAGCAAAACATTTTTTTACATGGTATAACATTGTAGTATGCCGAAACCAAGAAGGAAGTTCAAAATTTGATAACAAACAGACAAACTTAAAAAAAATAGAATATAAAAGAAATAAAAGTAAAACTAATAAAATTCAAAAGATATAGTACAAAAGTTAACGACAAATGTTTTTTGTATAGGAACGTGCATATTCTCTGTCATATTGTAAATGTATTTATGTGAACGCGTACATATGCAGATGCGTGATTACATCTCTATTGAGATACCCATAACGAAATTCAAAACCCGCATTCAAAAGTTACTATTCCATATAGCTCTTAAGACTTCCTTTGAATTACAAATAGAATTAGTCAAGTTTTGACTGCAATCCGTTTGTAACTAAAATGCATATATTCCAAAAGAATCAATTAATTATTAACTCCCGTATTGGTGAGATTTTCTACTGGGTTACTTGTGACGTTGCTGAATTTTAATCCACATTCAGACATAGACTCTTATTCCGGGATTTTATTTATTTATCAAAAACACATCCACAATTTGCTCCTGCAACTGCAAACTAATACTGACGGCATGAGCAGCAAAATGCAAAGCATCGTTCAGGACAACTCAGTGACGGGAATTAGTAATAGAATTTTGAAGCAAAAACTCCTGAAGGCTTCGTAATGGGAATAAAAATACTTAACTTTATGGAAACTTTATTTTAATAGAAAATTTAATTGAAATTTATGTTAAATGTTGACTAATTTTTTGTAAAACGTGTACATTCACTATTTCTCTTCACTTTAATTTGTTTCAACTTAAATAGATATAACATTTTTCATTTTAATATTATAATTATTTATTATAATATCAAGGTTTTAAATAATTCATTTTTGAATTGAAATCAGTTCAATTATGTGCTCCATAACCAAAAACGAAATACTGAGGTAATTTTAAAGTTGAAACATGGGTGATTGAATATCTTCACAAATGACTTTCTCAAAAATATAGTTGACCTTATAAATAATTTTCAAAAAATATAAAAAAAAACTGAAACTTTATTAGCTTAGCTTGTGGCAGAATCTTACCTAATGCATACGTTTCACGAAATTCACAAACTGTTTTAAAACATACTATCAAAAGTAAGATTCTATAGGATCTCTATAGAATTCTAGAAATTAAAGCAATTACTCCAACAAATTTGGCCCTTTCTGCACAGAAAGTAAGGTCTACTGTATAAGGTAGGTATGATTATTATTTCCTTATTATTAAAGGTTTGAAGTAAAATCACCCAAAACACGGTACTACAGCCAGAAGAGTCCTATTGTACCAATTTCACTATTGATTACACAAATCCCTTTAAATCTTTGTGAACAATGTCCAGAACTAAATCTGGAGAAGAGTTCTTAATCGGTTCTAGTAAAACAAATTTCATCTATGCGTTTTTAAAGCTGGACAGTCACAAAGAGTATGCATAGTAGTTTCTTCATCTTCGAGCCATAATCTGCATTCCGAATTAACAGATAATCGTAGTTTATAAAGGTGATATTTTAGGCCATAATAATCTGTAATGAAACTCGTTATCAACTATAAATCACAATTTGAGAATTTAAGAATGCTTTTGTAGGAATATGGTTTTAGTAGTGCTTTGTTTTGTCTAAGTCTTGGGAAATCTTCGCAGTACTCTAGTCGCATATGAGTTTCCCTCTCCTTGATAATTTGTTTTGTACTGTCCAAATTTAACCCACAAAAGGGTTGAGAGTTTGTTAAAGCAGTTTTTGATGCAGTTCTGGCTAGCTCATCAGTTTGTTAGTTTCCCAAAACTCCACTGTGACCAGTAAAGGCTTACCTTATTCCGAGCTGCAAGTAACTGTAGGAGCTAATAACACTCAAGGACCTGTTTCGACTTGTAAGTCCAATAAAACAAAGCTTTAAGAGCAGCCTGACTGAGAGTGCGTTATGATAGTCCCGTACTTTGCTTGAAAACCCGAAAATGTAACATAAACCTTCAATTCTGATAACTAATTGATTTTAAATTCATTATTCGGAATTCATTCCGAATTTATTATTCTGAATTCATACTGAATTGATTTAATTACAATTCTGATTAAAGATATATATATGAAAGATATGTGTTTTTAATAGGTCGAAGCCATGAGACACTACCCATTTAGTACCTTAATTTTTTGATTTTATTGCGTTAGCCATCAAGAAAGTGGTGTTGTTGCCACTGGGGGATTATTCAAAGGATTGTGCTTGTGTGGACTATTCTCAAACTCAATAAACATTTAATTAATGAAGAAATAATTTCAAGACCACTGCTGATGGGTCAACCAAAAATTCAATTAATTAACATAATATGAAAATAAATTTTTGTTGTTGTAGTTCGCTTCTTTTCGAAACCACGCTTTTATATATGAGTTCATATCTTTAAAAAAATTTAGTTAGTTTTTATAATAGAAAATATTATTTATATGAAAAGATAAAAAATGTGAAAAAAAATAAACACAAAACATATCTGAAGTTTGAAGCGAAATAACTGAAATGCTTTCTTATATGTTTTCACTTTTTGTTTATAAGCAAAGTTCACATTCTCAGAAGATAAGGGCTTCAATACTTTCGCAAGGAAAGTGAAAGTAGAGCCAGTAAGACATAAGTGTTATTTTTCCTTTATTATCAAAATTTGTTCATCATGCATATCCTTTTATCCTGTTACTTGTGCCTTTAGCAGTGAATTATAATTTAATTTCTTCATACAACAGAGCATTTTCCACGTATACTTCGGATTGCGAATAAGGATGTTGTTGTCCATACATGACAGTTTTACTGTATAAATGTCCTTACTTGTCCTCACACTCACTCACACACACACACCAGTGTGATGTGTGATGTGAACATAAAGTATTTCCCATACTCACACATTAATAAGTATCTATGGAATAACTGACATATTGAGATTTTATAATAGCGGCAAGATCTGAAAGAAAAAAATGTATATTCCAGTTTTTAAGCAATTTTGGCTGTTCTTTTTTTCATGAGTTCATTTTCATTTTCATTTTTTATTATTATTCTTATTTTTATTCTTATTTTTGGCCCAAAATTGTATTTTGTTAGGTTCGGATGTGCGTGCGTGCATAGAAAAGGGTTTTGTCCAAGTCGACATCAATGATTTGGAAATCGGATTTAATTTAATAATTTGATGATTCAGTTTTTTTAGCAGTACAAATATGAGTATATCCGGTTTATATCCAGGGATAAGCAAACATCAAGAACACTATGCTTGTGTGCGTGTGTGTGTGTGTGTGTGTGTGCATTTGTCATAGCAATGTTTGCAATTGCCTGAAGAAGAGTTTCCTTTAAAAATAAAACGATATGATTTTGGTCCCAATGGATTCTGTTAAATCGACAAAGGATTGTACATAAACTCTTGAAAGTTTTTATTAAAGAAAAAGGATATTATGATGTTTGATGTAATAACAACTGAAACAAAAGCGTGTAATGGCTTAAAAAGTCAATATATTTTTAGTATTTATATGTCACTAACATATAAGGAAAAACAAAATTGATTTCTCTTTTGAGTCTTAAGTAGGAATAAAAATATATGGACAAATAAATTAAAATTACTTATACAGAAATGTACCGCACTGCTTTATAATTTAAACTATTAAATAAATGAATTTTTAATTAAAATATTTTTTTAAAGAGGTTTCTCAAAAAGTAGTGAACTAGAACAACAAAAATTATTTATTATATTATTTTAATAAATTGAATTTTTGGCTAGCCCATCATCAATGGTCTTGGAAATAGTTCTTGTATTTAATTATAATTTTAAGGGGTAAATCTTTACGAAATATATACTTTATAGTACCACAAGAGCTCTAAATTCTAGACAATAATTAGACACCTTATCAACTATAATCGATATTTATTCATATTTTATTTTATAGAATCAAAATTTTTAGCAATGGGCTTATGTTTACAAATGTATGATTTCCTAACATTACAAGAATTAACCAAAATTTTTTAATTACATGATGAGTAGTCACCTCTAATAATCGATTATATTGATCATATATATTAATTGTCACGCGAAATGCAATTCGATATTAATTTCGTAACAATTTTTAGTAAATTTTTTAATCACTCTCATGTACTTGTAAGGGATTAGCAATTCTCATAACACAGTTCCATAATTAGTTCCTCTTCTTCTAGGTGCCTCGTCCGCTTCGAACGTTGGCTAACAAGATTGCGATTTTGACTTTATCTACACTATATCGAAAAAGTGATCTTTTCTATTTTCTATTTCTCGATATGTTTTATATCTAAAATGTCAAAAATCAAGCTATTTCACATGCATAAATCAGCTTATATAGATTTATATAGAAATAGATATAGAAATTTATATAGCAGCAACCAAATCTTAATTTCATTAACATAATTAGTTTTAGCTGCAGTGGGAATATGGGATTATTACCATATTATTATTATTGTAAGGAGATGTGGCACTATTGCTCCCCCATTTGAGTTTAGAGTAGGTCTCTAAGCCCTGTTGCGTCAATAAAAAGTAGTATAAAACCTACTTTACAGAGTTTTATTGCCTCTTCCGTAAGAATAGGTATATATTTCCACGAGCCTATTCCGTATGTGCATTAGCGGAGGGCATTCTAACAACACATGTGTGGCCGATTGCTCATTCTCTTCACAGAATCTACAGTTTGCATCCGTAAGTATAGCCAGTTGTGTGAGGAAATATGGGATAAATGTTGCCTTAATATTATCTTCTGCTGAAGTTGACTTTTATATATATATTATATCTTTCATTCTTATAAATCATGTTTATTTTATACTGAATTTATGAATTTTGACAAATTATTTTGGTTATTATTGCATTCATTTTTTTTTAATTTAACAGAGTTCAGAATTTAACAAAATTTATTGCAGCAAAAAAAAAAAGAGAAAATAATTTAAATTCTCAATTAAAATAATTAAAAATACCAATTTATTCAGTTATTTATTCAGTTATTTGTTCCGTGTAAATTTTAATTGATTTTTGCATAATTTTAGTGAACTAACAATTTTCCTTCACATCAAACTAATTAAAAATTGTATATGTGCAGTGACATCGCATAATAATCATTTGATTCCCCCATCGAACTAATATTACTTGTGTGAGTGACAGTTTTGCATTTTGGCATAGCAACTGGACATTACCGAAGGTAGCTGTCACATCTCGGCATTACTTTGTGTTTCCAGCAATCATAATGAAAGGTTCCTGCTGCACCACGTTGTGGCAGTAATGAAAGGAATTAGTAAATGAAATTTAAAAATGCATTTCGTATTTGGAGTCCACTTCTTTGCTCGACATTCTCTGAACGAGGCATAAAGTAATGGCATGGCATACACAAGAACATGATTTCATAACCAGGCAAACCACCAACGAGGAGTCCAAGTACGCCACCTATGGTTAAAATTTTTGTTTGAATCCTTGGAGTTTCACATTATATTTCCTTCACCAAATCAAACAAAACTCATCTCAATCACAGTTGAAGCTTTCGTAATAAAATTCCGAAATAACTGATTTTCCATTATTTTCCAAATTTAAATGAGTTGCATGAAATGCGATTGCATCGTTGCAAAATGTCATTTTCGTGTTTCGGAAAATATTCCCATAAATAGAATATTTCAATAGCCCTCAGTTACCGTGTATGGTGAAAAATATCTACAAATGTATATATACATATACATACGTGTATATATACGTATATGTTTTCTTTTCTATTTTTTTTTTTTTTGTTTTTTTTGATTAAATATTACAGAATTCCAAATATGAAAGCAGTGCATCCCAATTTCTAAAATATTGTGTATTTTTAAAATATTTTTGTTTCATATTTATTATTATATCAGCAAATAGTTTGCATAATTTATAAATATTAAGCTATGTGAATTTGGTAAATTAGATGTTATGTGAAAGGTTTATCGCATTACGTTTTAAAAGTTACGTTGATTGCAAATTTGATTTTGAGCTGACTTCGTACACATATAATCCTGTATATATATTCCAAATGCTGAACATGTTCTGGAATAGTTCAATTTACAGACCAGCATAGAAGCGACAATGACATTGATGGTACAGAAGTATGGTAAGTAACACGGTTTTACTTGTTCGTTTGTCAAAAATTTAATTTCTAAATTTTATTTGGAAATTTCGATTTTCTAAAAAAATAATTAGTTAATTTTTTTTTAAAGAAAAATTGATATAAGAAACAGTACGAAAAAAAATTTATACTCATATGTTGGTAAAATTTCACATTTACACTGTCTCATTTAGATAGTTTTGCTTATTATAGCCACTGATGAGGATGACTTACAATACAAAGTGCTTTCTAATAAATGAGCTCATTATAAATAAATCAACTAATTTAATAATATGTCTCCACTGCTTACTTAGTATTAGCACATTCACACTGTTTCATTTAGATGCTTATTGTAACCGCTAATCAGAATGACTTACAATACAAAGTACTTGTATACAAATGAGCTCATTAAAAATAAATCAGCTAATTCAAGGTGAAAAATGTCAAAAGTAACCCTGAAAATTAAATCTCCCCACAAGGGAAATAACCACAGTTTGAAATATGTGTCATATGTTTTATATGTAAAATGTAAACAAACAACAGCTGAGCTGTTAACAAACGTGCTGAGAAAGTGAGAGTGAGTAATAAAATCTTTGTTTTTATTAATGGAATACGTAAGAGATTTATAAGAAACATATGTACTTATAAATATATATAGATAAAGTAGTGTAATAGGGTAAAGAAGATAATAAAATGAAAGCAAAGTTTGGAGAAGCAAAAGATAAGAAGAGAAGAAAAAGTAAAGTTGAGCTAATCTTGCCTCTGAAAAAAACAGTATTGAAATTTAACATTTAAGAGTAAAAAATATAATTAATTAATTCAATTACTCTACAGCTGATTTATGATTTCATTCTAATATAAACACAGCAAGTTAATTTGTTAATAAAACTTTCATTGTAAATCAAGAAAACTCCAGAAAAATGTGCGAACATAAAAGTCACATTCGACTCTGAGCTTTCAATTTGACAGCTTACGTGTTCAATCTTTGGTACAATCCTTGTAATCTCAAAAAATTGAGTATTCGCAATGCTGACTATTACATTTCATCGGTTTACTCGCCATCATACTTTTTGGTCATATTCTGAATAACTTTGTCTATTCCTGGCCAATATATAAAAGAAAGAGCAATATCCTTTATCTTCAACATTACTAAATACTTGTAGGTTCTTCAGTAATTTTTCTCTATAATGTGAAGGGATAATGACTTGGTGTTCGAACGACAAGCACCCTGATGACAACACGTAATTCGCTTCTGCCGATTTGTAGTCTTCTCTCTTTAAACAGCGGTCACTTTCCAGTTGTTTGATTATCTTCCATTTTCGAAATTGGGTGTTCATCAATGATCATTTGCGGGTTAACTGTAGGCTTATAATTGTCTATAATGCGAATACTACTATTATTTTTTGTGACAACATACATAGTGGAAGCTCATACAGAATAATCTATTTTCTTGTAATAACAGGATTGAATCTTTTGATAAATTTTTTTGGCATAAGCATATCTTAATGTTATTGGGATTTTGCATGGTCGTGAACTGTACTTTAGCGAGTGGCCCATTAAGCTTCCCAGCCGTTTCACTAAATACCTCCCTAAAAACGCTCGATCACTGTTAGAGTCGCCCTCGCTGGTTTGTGGACAGTTCTCGCTCAGTTCTCGCTTGGATGAAGAAAAAAGTTCGGAAAAGTCAATCTCTCTAGCAAATTGTGATATACATGACGCAAAATGTGTCATAATCTCCTTCCGCAACATACAAAGTGTATCACAATCTCCTTCCAGGACATACAGATTTAGCCGCCGTACTATTCTAAACATTGACGCGATACTACATTCTCTCCAACGCAATTAACCTGATGACCCGTGTAGCTTTTATTGCTGCAAAAAATTCTTGATAATTTTGTATTAAATACTTGACATCAAGTTTTGTATATCAATCAAAGAATGTCAATTTTATATGTTATTAATATTTGGACCACCCAATTAGTTTAATGGAATTAAGAAAAAATAAGGAATTTACTCATTAAAAAATTACTGTTTAAAATTGATGTAATTTAAGTAGCTATGGAATAAAAGAATAACAACAACAAGAAATTGTACATATTATTAACCAAAAAAAAAAGAAATATATTGAGGAATTAGCACAAGTGACGCCATACTGTGCCAATTAAAAGTATGAAAAACTGGACCAAAAAAATATTTACACAAAAAGTTGAACATACTTGGTTGAAACGTTTTGCTTGTACTCGTACCTACCGAAAGGTAGAGCCAAGCCAGTTTGCTTACACTAAAACAACATTTAAGAACCTCAAATTTGCAGTACCGTATAAAATAATGATGAGGATGACGATGACGATGACGACGGCGATGACGATGACGGCGACGATGACGATGACGATGACGGTGACGGTGATGGGCAACAGCAGGACCGAGATATGCTACAACAACAACAATCGCTTGATAATAATATAATAACAACAACAAAGGTAAAAATGTAAAATATTTTAAAATGAAACAAAAAAAAAAAAGCAAAAAAAAAGAACCTTAAAAATGGGAACAAGAATGTCGCCTGAAGCCAATAAAAAGCATTCAACAAAACGTGTGGCTTGCCTTATGCCACTCATGGGCATATGGGAGCTTTTACTCTTGGCTGAGCTGCCCTATTCCTTGTTTGTGCGCCCAAATGTGCTAGTTGACTGCATATGCCAACGTGTTTCAGGCGAAACAATTTCATTTCATATGCGAAACAATAACAAAATCATAGTCATCAACAACAATAATAAAAGAAACAACAATAAAAACACAAACAATATGCTTGTTTGGACAGCCAGCGACACAGGAGATGAGAGTTCTATGTGCACATACTTTAAAATAATAAATAATAATTTCCTTAGTTTTAATCCAAATCCCTGTTGACCCGATGTGTCCAAGCGTTGATATGGCATTACAATAAATGTTCAAACATAAGCTGAATTGTATTAGAAAAACAAATAATTTAAAAAATGGTGTACATTTATGTTTTAAAGAAATTTATTAACTAAAACTAAAATACTAGAGAAATTTAATAATCATATAGATCAACGGTGGGCACGGATCTCTAATTAAATAGCATTAACAACATTAATCTTTATATGAGACGAAATCATATTTTCATATTAAAATTCTGCATCGTCAATATGAAAAATTTGTCAAATGTACATTGCTTGTGTAATTTCTTAGTGCTTGTTGATAAGCACTGCTGCTTGCATGCTGCGTATCATTGATTTACTTCGGCAGGCATATTGTTAACAATGTTTCATAGGCGTACTTAGAGTCTAACCGGAATAAGACACGATGTGAAATTGTTGTGAACTTAGTTTCGTTGTTCTTACGTTGTGATTAACTAAAGGAAATAGACATGTGATCTATAGATCATAGATACATAACATAGATCAATTAAATTGCGGACGTTAATCTGCAGGTGAGGACTTTTAAGCTAACACTAATGGGCACATTTTTCCTTAAATTCTGTGAATTTCTTTTTTTTGTTAATCATACTTAACTGTATATGAACAGTACAATCTTAACTCTATGTTAATTTTGTACTTTTGTTGAAGTGTACTTAATAGTTATTAAGTGAGATGTGTGCGGGTTTACTGAACCAGTGTTTAGTTCTCATAAAAATCATTTATAATATAATATTATCTATATTAACGTATGAGGTTTTGTTCACTTTAGCCTTCCCAGTTCATTGGTAATATCCAGCAGTTGAATAGCTACTATATTGGTATGATTGAGTAGTCGTTTTTCATGCCTATCAGTTACTTATTGTTTGATTTCTATGACAGCTATAAGTCTTTATGTATATCTTGGTTTATTTTATATCGATATGTCTTTGTTATCATACGCGGATATTTCTTTTGTCTTCGCTATATGATGTCTCAGTGCAATTGTTTCGTAACTGTATACTATACACCCATATCGGTTTCATGACAGATAGATTAATTAGCCTTTTACAATATAGATTAAGTTGAGAATGATGTCCAATTAGCCATTACATTTGTCGATATTTATACTTGATTTGGTCAGATTTTTGTTTAACATGATGTTTCTACTTTAGTCTGTTATCATTGTGTAACCCAAAGTATTTTACTGAGTTTGCCTGCGGAACTTGTGTGCCATTTAGATATATATACAAATTTTTGCTTGTACGTCGTCCAATGTTCCCTGCAGTTTATATGTGGCCGCTGCTTGTGTGTCTATATGCCATTACTTTAGTATCATAGATGAACTTACATACGAATGTGTCTCGTGTTGTACGTATATCAGCTGTATAGAGAATATGGAGAATAGCACACGGTACACTACCCTCTGGAACTCCAGTTATGATAGTATATATGTCCGAATGATATTCTTCATATGTTACCCTGAATATTCCTTCTGATAAGTATGACTCAAGGAGTTGACAAAAATTAGACGGTAGCATATTGCTCATCTTGTACGAGTATGTATATAAGGTCTTGGCACCACACACTATCAAGTACTTAGGATACGCACATAAACACTGCAGGACAGTATTACTTTTCTTCAAATGTTTTTGTAACCATTTTAATTACTCGATTAACTGGATCAATAGTCGGCTGTTTATTCCTAAAACCAAACTGAAATTGAGGTAATTCTATGAATGACATCATGTAACCTCTTTCTGGACTTTTCTTAATACTCAGTGAAGAATAGCTAATATCTCCTAAATATGTAAAAATCAGATTTAATGCGGTCAATGGGGACAGTTGGTCGTCGTTGATTAGTGGTTCTAGAATGCAAACCAGACATTTTCTACAATGTCAGTGGTTTAGAAAATTGAAGGATTATTCTCAAATATTACTCCTGTTGTTAAATTAATTGTTGTTGAAATGTTGTGATTTAAACTGATTTTTAAAAATTAATTATTTTTTTAGTAATAAAGTATGCAGTAAACATTGATTAAATATGATGTCAGATACAATATTAAACGATTAACAAATTTATTTATTTTTATTTTTATTATTTTATTTATATAAAAAACGTATAAAATTTTCTGGCCTTAAATATATTTGTAGTCATATCGAATTATTTACAATGTTTATATGACGACTCGTCTATTGAATGGATACAGGTAAAATTATTTACAATTTTATAATTTTATACTTACTGCTATTCTTACTGCTTCAGTATTCATTCATTCACTAGTGATTAATTGATCTAGGCCATTCTTTACGGTGACATTCATCATATACCTTAGCCATACTTTAGCAATGGTGCATGCATAATGTCTTTATGCATTTACAGATGTGAATATTATAGCTTTTCCAGTTTCCAGTTTTCCAGTACAGTCCTTAGTTTGACTCGCTGGCTTTCGGTATTTATATTCTAGTCAACTGATAGCCCATTTATATCCAGGATCACTTCACCGTTTTAGCGGTTCATTTGAGCATATTGAACAGCTCACACTAACCATACTAGCTACGAGCCGAAGACAACTAATTACATTGATTTTCCACTTGATGTTTATGGATTCCTAGACTAGTCTACCAGTACAGATCGCTGAAATCGATTCTTTTTAGGCCCGTTGCATACTAGCGGTTAGATGAACTCGGTGCCGCCACGTTATCGTTTGTTAGATGTAATATATCTTACATACATATATATATATATATATATATATATTCATTCATATTCATATATTCATTCATATATATGTTATAATATATATTACATGTATTTTATAAAAGATATTGTGATTTCTAGGAATCCACTGTTCATTACCATTTTAAGAAATTATAAAATAGTATGATGGATATAAGAAACTAGTATGCTTTGAATTTTGTTAAAATAAAAAGGAGAATATTATTAATTTTTTATTTATGTACACCCTCGGATTTTATGAACATCCTTAAAAATTTTATGTTGGAATACCCATATTATTTGATAAATAATTTTTAGTTAAATTTTTATATAGTAAGTTTTTTATAAAAGTTACAGAACAAATAATTTTGGGATGGATTCATCCCCTAAATCAAATCATAAATTTTCAGAAGACTCCATACAAAATTTGTTGAATGAAATCGCTGCAGATCTCAATCACTTGCATGAGAAGTATCCCATGCTAAAAGAAACGCCAAGAGAACGAACAGGTAACATAAGCTCACCGAAGAAAGTAAAATTATCTGCTAGTGCATCTGCTAATACAAATATTGACGTCAAAACAAAACGTAAGAGCAAAAAGTTCAAGAACAAAAGTATGGGTCACCTTGTGCCAGTTGCTATAAATGTTGAAAGGGACGCATATCTGAGTCAACTTTTGAACTTATATCAAACCCGTTGTATGGTAGCAAATAAAAATCGTAAAATATTTACAATTTCCAATGGTTATGACGCTTTGCGAGATGCATTACTGCAGCGTGGTTGGGTAGAAAAAGTTCACCCAACAGCGATTGCCAAATATTCAATGTTCTCTTACAAACAGCTATTACAGTGTGCAGAAAGAGGCAATGAGTACGAAAGAACTCTTATGTCCAAAATAGTCGAGAAGTATCCTGCATATTTTGTATGGCAAGTGAGAACCAGAGAAATGGTGTTCCCGGAAGCGGCACCTTATAGAAATCGTATAAGAAGCAGAAGAAGGTTAAGGTTTACTTCTAAAATTGGTCTAACTAACTGTGCTGAAATGGAAACGTGGTACCGCAGAGATAATGACACCATATTGAATTATCCACGGATCCACAAATTACACCAAGATTATAAGGAATGGAACTATTTTCTGAAAGATTATCGACAAACTCAATGTCGTTCACTTTTAACATATATTCTGAACAATGTGAAAAATGCATCCAATCTGTACGATAACATCAACGGTACTGTACCAAGTACAACACTTGACTTCGCGCTAATTTCACTCAAAGAGGAAATACGTCAGTTTGAAAGACTTCATGACGACTTTAAAAGTGAACTGGATGAAAATGATTGGGAAGTATTTTTGAATTACTCCAATAAAATTATTCATTATAAAATGAAATTGAAAATGAACTCTAGAGAGCTGTTCGAAAGAATCAGAATAGCTAAAATGCTCTTCAAGCAATTGCTGAAGAAAAAACCTAATTTAAGATGGGATGGTTATCACAATCTTTGGATTGTTAAGCCTGGAAATAGTTCTCGTGGTATAGGCATATATGTATTACAAGATTTGGAGTCAATATATGAATTCACAAAAAAAGACTTAGTCTTAAATTACATAGTACAAAAATACATAGGTAAGTGCGTGATATAATTTATTTAAATTACTGAAGTAACAAATTAACAAATTATTAACATTTTATATTACATGTGCCACAAAGAACGTCCACTTATTATATATGGCAGTAAATTTGATATACGCATGTATATGCTTTTGACCATAAATGATAAATGTTTGAGCGTATGGTTATATCACGATTGTTATTTGCGTTTTTCTACTCAGGAATTTAGCTTAACAGACCTGCGGGAAGAGGTGCACTTGACGAATAATTCTGTGCAGAAGCGGTACAAGATTGATGAGAGGCGTGACGAACGTTTACCAACACAGAATATGTGGTCGCTGCATCAGTTCAAAAGTTACCTCAGGAGTATAGAGGTAAATGGTTCAGATAGCATTTGGGAAAATCGCGTGTTTCCCGGCTTTGTGAAGAATTTAACAGGAATTGTGAATACTAGTGTGGAAGACATTGAATTTGTAAATAATTCATTTGAGCTTTATGGATTGCTGGTTTATGCGCTTGCTTCAGATTTCCATTTTGATGAAAATTCTGCTCCAGACCTTCTCACTTCGACCATGGTCACTAAGATTTTTGCCCAAGTTTAAAAATTTAGTTAAAGTACTTGTAGTTACTTCACACGACTCTATGCATGCGAACCGCCAATTGAACGTGCACCAGTTTTTATGTCGCATGTTTAGATTTCAAAATTTGTGTGTCGTGGTCAGGAGAAATGCCACCACAACTGTACACCGGAATTGGGAATTGTGGGATGACCAAAGTAAGTGTGCGTCTGCAGACTGAGACACAATACTACACATGGCAACAGTAAGTATCTGCCACATAATATTCACAATCTGGAAAATATGAAACTATTTTATTCTTTATTTTTACCAGAAAATGAAAAACTGTTGATTTGATTGAAAAGTGAATGAAAAAAGGAAAATCAAAATTTGTTGAGTTTTGTTTAACTTTTTGAATATAATTTCTTTTTTTTTTTTGTTTTTCGAAATTCCCTGTAATTTAGAAATTTTTTCGTTTCAACATATGTTCTGTTCAAGTATTTTAAATGTTCGGCAGTATTTGTAATTTGACTGAATGACAGCAAGTATTTCAAAATTAATATATAATTTTTCATAAAAAAATTTTTTTATAAAAATATTTTTATAAAAATTTTTATAAAAATATTTTTATAATTTTATTTTTATAAAAAAAATTTTTTATAATTTTATATATATAAAAAAATTATATATGTATTATTTTTATTAAAAAACGAATAAATTATTATAACAAGCTCTTTAACTCTAGTTATTTCAGAAATCTATATCATCTAACATTTCTCT